>NC_134855.1:35473471-35638471 GCF_049852395.1 Peromyscus maniculatus bairdii
TTCTCAAAGTTGCCCAAGGAAGGCTATCTAGCCATCTCTTATGTTTAAGCATGAATGAGAAGTGGGAGTCTGACAGAAGAAAGGGGAACTGGAACTGTTGTAGGAGTCTAACTAAGAGGTCCCTAAATAGCCAGGTGACAGGAAAGAGGAAATGAATGAATGAAAAATGAAAGAGATAGGATAGGGTTCATGGCTTTTCTTGGCTGGGGCTGAAATGAATGGTAAGATCCAGAGATAAAGAAAAGTTACATATATAGGGGAAGAGATACCTGCTGTGGGATGGTCTGTATGTCAAATTGCTCTGATTAGTCAATAAATAAAACACTGATTGGCCAGTGGCCAGCCAGGAAGTATAGGCGGGACTAACAGAGAGGAGAACAGAAAAAACAGGAAGGCGGAGGGAGTCACTGCCAGCCACCACCATGACAAGCAGCATGTGAAGATGCCGGTAAGCCACGAGCCACGTGGCAAGGTATAGATTTATGGAAATGGATTAATTTAAGATATAAGAACAGTTAGCAAGAAGCCTGCCATGGCCATACAGTTTGTAAGCAATATAAGTCTCTGTGTTTACTTGGTTGTGTCTGAGCAGCTGTGGGACTGGCGGGTGACAAAGATTTGTCCTGACTGTGGGCCAGGCAGGAAAACTCTAGCTACAGATACCACCCTAATTGGATGGAGAAAGTTGTTCCCCATCAACTCATAATCTTACTGCCATGGCCATGAATTTTTTCTTTCTTGGGTGATGAATATAGATGTCTGAAACTCCCCAGTGCATTCCCTGCTCCAATTTCCATCAGCACTCTGAAGAGGATTTTGGGGCCATGGCTACAAAATGGCCATTAAAAGTGAGCATCTGTCAAGCCTAAGGTCTCCAGGACATTGGTCCAGCACTTAGGCTCTGTCTCTTCTCATTGGTTCAGACCTTTGTTGTCACTTGCCATTGTCATTATTTCTGATATTGCTACTCACAGAAAGACTATATTGTAAAAGTTGAAAAAAAACTAAGGTGTATGTCAGATGGCATACTGGATGGGAAGAATCCCTTATAAGGGACATTAAAGGTCTCCTCAGTTTTGTAGTGTGGCATGGGATGAGGCAACTTGAAAAGGTGTGTGTAATAAAGATTTTGTGTGTGTGTGTGTGTGTGTGTGTGTAGGTGCGGACACTCAAACATTAAGACGACATACACTGCTAAATAGTAAGCCTCTTTGTATTAGTCACTCGTACTGTGTGATAAAAATGCCCTGACAAGAGAGGGTTAAGGAGGGAAGATTTTGTGTTTGCTTGCAGTTCAAAGGCACAGTCCATCATAGCAGAAAAAGAGCATGTGTCAGGAGCTTAGGGCAGCTGGTAATATTGTAGCCACAGTCAGGAGGCAGAGAAGGGGAGAGAAGGGAAGAGAAAGGGGGAGGGGGAGAAGAAGAGCAAGAGTCAGAGCACAAGAGAGACAGAGAGACAGACAGACAGACAGAGTGGGGATAACTACTGCTTATCTAGCTTTTTGCTTTGTATTCAGCCCAGGATCCCAACCCATGGCATAATGTTACCTTCAGTAAAGGTGGGGTCTTCCCACCACAACTAGCCTATCTAGATTCCTTTGTAGGCATGCGCAGAAGCTCATCTGCTAGCTGAGTTGACTGTCACTGTAAACCATCACAACAGCATAAATAACAAAACAAAACAAAAACCAAAAAACCCCTTTAGTTCCATTTTTCCATATTTTGATGGGCAAATAAGCTAACAATCTGTACTTATGTGATGTAAAAGAATTTATTGTTGATAATGATATAGACATTTCTACAATTTTATTCTACATTATCTTACCACTTATCCAACCTTATAAATTGAAGGAAATTAAATTTTAGCGGAATGACTATATCCATTACTACTCAAAATACCCATTTACTAATGGGCCAAAACTTTATTTCTCACTTTAGATTGTACCTACATTTGGGAAAACTTAAGGGGACATAATCCAGAAAACTACGTGACAGGGTGAGCCCCTTGAGTCTGTTTTCAGAAGCTCCAGCATTTGGCCCTGCAGTCAGGAATGCATTGGCTACAAGCCTCAGACAGCTTTGGGGTTGTTTTGTGCAAACTGCAAGTTGTCAGGTCTCAGACACATGCTACTTCTTGTCAGGTAGAGCAGAATGAACGCAGCAGATCAGTCTAGGGTAGCATGGTTTTGTTTTTCAGTTGAAAGGTCAGATTCAAAATCAGTGTGCAAGCCGCAGTCTTCTCAGGGCTTTCCCAGCATGAGAGAAATTTAAGTATTCATGATATTGTAATTACACATACCAATCCCTTGTAGCAGACATAACCTTAAAGGAGAGTTGGAAAAGTGTGTTTTCCATCATTACAAGAAAAAAAAAAGCCTATCATATTCTAGTTATTTGCTATTAAATTTATATTATACAACTTTAATAAATATTTTAATTTGATCTGATAATTAACTAGCCCTAAAAGGCTGTTCTTTCCTTTCAAGATCTCCTTGTGGGGAGAATAATTTTGAAGACACATTTCTAAGTTATTAACTGGTGAATTATATAAACCCTTATGTAAATAACAAAAATGTAAATATTAGATCTGAGCTCTAATAAGAGGTGCGTCAGAGCTCAGTAGATACTGTGGGGGTAGACTAAGCTTATTATCATGGTTTTTATTCTGTTAATTGTGCATGGCTGTTAATCATACACTTAAGAAATGCAGAGTGGGGTGAGTCCACAGAAGATTTTTGCATTAATTTAAGTACGATTCTTTAATTGAAGGTCAGATCAACTTTTAGCTGGTTCATTGACCGTAACACCTGGCAAACAGTGCATTTCAGAACTGCCAGTTTTGTGGAAAGCAACAATATCTATATTCAGTGCTTCCTGTAGTAGTTAACCCAATCTACATCCCCGCCCCCCAAAACCACCACTAACCTATAGAGGCATATGGGGGACTTAACGAAAATTTACATTGAGATAGTCTTTTTTCTTTGGTTTTTCGAGACAGGGTTTCTCTGTATAGTTTTGGTGCCTGTCCTGGATCTCGCTCTGTACACCAGGCTGGCCTCAAACTCACAGAAATCTGCCTGGCTCTGCCTCCCGAGTGCTGGGATTAAAGGGGTGTGCCACTGCTGCCCAGCGGAGATAGTCTTATTCTACCTTAACAAGAAAATGGAAAATAAAACCACAGACATGTATTTATTTAGGTGGACCCCAAACAAGCAGACAAATCTCTCTACTATTTTTCAGTCTCTTATAGTAAGATACCCTCCAGTGGTGTAGTCGAGAGGAGCCAAAGTAATGTGTTAAAACATAATACCTGGAGAAGAAGACAGCTGCAGTCAGGAGACTTCATGAAAAGAAAGGAGGGTCTGGGGTGGGGAAGAAGAAAAACAATTTTAGAAAAAGAAAGAAATGACTGTCAATTAAATCTAACACAGCAGAATTTCTTTTCCAGGAGATGAGCAGGGCATAGAAAATTCAAAGCCATAATGTCGGCTGCAAAGTTCAGGCATGTTAATTATTGCTCACATTTTAGTATCTCTTTGTGGAATCTGTAATGTGGAGTGTGAGTAAAGGAACAGGTTGGGAGAGGATATCCATATATGTTTATGTGTTTTGCTATGTGGCATATGGCTTTATTCATTAATGCAGTCAGTCATTCATTGAAAATATTTATGGAGTATACGACACACGGTAGACACTGAGGTGAGCGAAACAGACATACCTCCCTGTTAAGGAGCCTCCATTCTAGTGGAAAGGAACAGGGCATAAACAAATGCATATGTACAAAACATGGTAGTAATTATTGTTATGCATGAACATAAGACAGGAAATTAGGCTAGGGAGTACCCTAAAAGGAAAGCTACAAATTTAAATAGAATGATCAGGGAAGGCCCCAATAGGATTGGGGCACATAAACAAACACATAAGGGAGGCGAGGGAGCAACAGACTTATAGGGAAGGTAGAGATTCCATGCTGTGGGTAGCTGGCATCTTCAGGAAAACAGTGTGTATCAGATGGCATATTGGATAGGAAGAATCATTTACAAGGGACATCAAGTCTTCTCAGTTTTGTACCGATCATATTTCCTGTGCTAGTGTGGCATGGGATGAGGCACCTTGAAAAGGTGTGTGAAATAAGGCTGTGTGTGTGTGTGTGTGTGTGTGTGTGTGTGTGTGTGTGTGCTTGTGAGTGGGTGGGTGCAGACACTCAAACACTAAGACGACATATACTGTTAAATCATAAGCCTCTCTGTATTAGTCACTCGTACTGTACTGTGTGATATGTCAATGCCTTGACAAGAGAGGGTTAAGCAGGGAAGATTTTGTGTTTGCCTGCAGTTCAAAGGCACAGTCCATCACAGAAAAAGAGCATGTGTCAGGAGCTTAGGGCAGCTGGTAATATTGTAGCCACAATCAGGAGGCAGAGAAGGGGAGGAAGGGGAAGAGAAAGGGGGAGGGGGAGAAGAAGAGCAAGAGTCAGAGCAGGAGAGAGACAGAGACAGAGATAGAGAGACAGAGACAGAGAGATAGACACAGAGAGAGACAGACAGACAGAGTGGGGATAACTACTGCTTATCTAGCTTTTTGCTTTGTATTCAGCCCAGGACACCAACCCATGGCATAGTGTTACCCACAGTTAAGGTGGGGTCTTCCCACCACAACTAGCCTATCTAGATTCCTTTGTAGGCATGCGCAGAAGCTCATCTGCTAGTTGAGTTGACTGTCATAGGATAAGAGGACACAAGTGCTGGCAGCCCAGCGAGAAGGGAGATCAGTACAGATGATCTAAATGCAGAACAGATCAGGAAGGGTCTTTGAAGCCAGTGTAACGTGCACTGTTGTTGTTCTGTTGGGGATTTAGAATTTTTCCAGGCAAATCTTTGATGGCTATGAGCAAAGTGCTGAGAAGACAAGAGCAGAAAGAGGGTCATCTTCTCGGCTGTTGCTTAGAGTCCATGAGATAAATATGAAGGTTGGTGAATGTAAATTTTACTTGTGAATACCTTTGGTTCGGGTAGCTAAACACTACACTCTGAGATGACAGGGGCAGGAGACTATGATCTTTGAGGCAAATAAACCCTTTCCTTCCCAAGTTGCTTTTGGTCATGGTGTTATTATACTAATAGAAAGCTAACTGGGACACATAGAGATCCATACTGACAGAGCCTCTTTAAAATGTAGATACATATTCAGTT
The DNA here is from genome assembly GCF_049852395.1 of Peromyscus maniculatus bairdii. Lineage (NCBI taxonomy): Eukaryota > Metazoa > Chordata > Mammalia > Rodentia > Cricetidae > Peromyscus > Peromyscus maniculatus. The sequence goes on from NC_134855.1 coordinate 35,478,666, forward strand.
CTTGTGGAACAGGTCCAAGCATTCTGCATTTCTATCCACTTCCCAGGTGATGCCTGGTGAGCTCTGCATCCAGCCTTGTCCAAACTTGCCTACTTGACTACACAAATGGAGGAGGAAGAAGCATGAGAATTCATGGCTGGAAGAAGAAAGAGGGTACTGCAGGGATGCTGAACTTCACGACACAATCTATAAGCAACAAGTGGTCCAGCTGATGTGCTGGGCTCTGAACCACTAGATTCATAATTCTGCATGGGGGACTTAATGTAAGATCTATGCTTTTCACACACATGGACATGGTTATTGTGAAATTCTCAGATTCCCCCACTGATTCTAAAATTCTATAACTTGATAAGCAAGTAAATAAAGGGAATTTTAAAAATATTGTCAAAATCATAAATTTCCTTGAATTTTCAAAGGACCAGCAGGCATTTGCTTCTCAAGCTGGGGTGGTTAGAATCATCAGCACATGGGTGCTTCACAGAAACAGTCTTCAGAATGAATGCCAGGAAAAATGAACCAGGAGCTGTATTTCACAAAAGCCTGGTGTCTGTTCCCTGAGATCAGACTGTGAGTTTCAAGCACCTGGAACCCCCCCCCCCCCGCACACAGAGTACTGTGAACCTCAAAGGTAATGTGTTAAACTTAAGGTAGCACAAGTGATCATCAGCCGTGCTTGTCACCTGGTGATGGTTCTACTTACTATGGACCATTAAAGCCTAATGAATGAACATCTGTCCATTGAAACTGAAGGTTAAGGAAAAGCACTCAAAAGGAAAGTGTCTGCCTAGCACTTGTCTTCTACAGAGTAAGACATCATACTACTTACAATTACAACATCATCCAGCTCTACCTCGAGCCTCCTTCCAGTGCTGCTTGTTTGGTGAAAGGCTTCAAACTTTAGTAAAGTGATATAGAACACTAAAAAATCCATTTTAAAAAATTTGGAATTTTAGAACTGACTTTAACAGTACAATTTCCTTTGTTTTTTTTTTGATACCCCTTTTTTTTGTATCCATTCTCCGTGCTATAAATACTATTATCTTTCTGAAACAAAGATACAATCATGGTTTTCTCTGGTTCGAAGCATCTGTGAGGACTCCTTGCTAGGAATGGGAAAGTTTAAACTCCAATAAAGAAGTTTCTATAAAATTTACTTCTAATAATTCAAGCTGTAATTCCTTCAGTCCCGTCTGCCTGGCCTCCCCCATGTTCTTGCCTCTCTGAATGTTTATTCCCAAGACCCAGAGGCATTTCATAAGTCTTCAGCTCTACTTGTCTGTGTTTGTACCTTAACACCTCTCCTCTATTAGCTGCACATGGTACTGGTACCCATGTGTTCTATTCCTCAAGGCAGGCGGCAGATCCCTCTCTGCTCCTTCCTGCTGCAATGTTCCCATAACTGAACTGCATTCACAACGTTGTTACTGATTGCAACTTGTTTTATTTGTGAACTCATTGAAGATTGTGAAAGTGCTTTCTGCAGCTCTGTGCAGCAGCATCTAACAAGTAATCTTCCAGTAGCTAGGCAATGAATGAAACTTCGATGTTCTCAAAGGAAGCTTTGCACCGAGAACACATTTTTTTAATAGTTAGGCAGCTGGCAAGATGGCTAGGTGGGTAAAGGCACTTGTCATGGAAGCCGGATGACAGGAGTTTGACCCCTGGAATCCAAGGTGGAAGGAAGGAAACAACTTCTACAAGTTGTCTTTTGACCACTACACACATACACTGTGGCTGGCACGCGTGCACACACACATGCACACACACACACATACATACATACACACACTAAAATATTTTTATAAATTAAGTATTATAAATTCAAATTATTTGTCTGGCACAAACCAATGTATACAAACACATATTTAATTAGGTTTTTCTTTAAAAAGGAAACAGTTTGCTTCAAGTTTAATTGTCACCCCAAATGTCTATTCAACAGTCCCCTACACTGGGAAACTGCTCAGTGTAGTTGTCCTTTTTCTTTAAGACTTCCATCCCACAAATAACAACATGGAGACTTATTATTAATTATGAAAGCTTGGCCTTAGCTTAGGCTTGTTCCTAACTAATTCTTATAACTTAAATTAACCCATATATTTAAATCTACATTACTCCGAAAGGCTTGTTAACTCATCTCCATATTACCCATCCTGCTTTCTCCGTGTCTGGCTGGCGACTCTATCTTTCTTCTTTGTAGAGTTCTCTTTCTGCCTGGAAGTCCTGCCTATACTCTCCTGCCTAGCTAATGACCGGTCAGCTTATTATTTCAATCACAGCAATATGTCTTCACACACTGTACAAATGTCCCACAGCACCTTGGTTGAGGCAGATGTTATTTAAGGAGTGCTTTCTTGGATTAGTTCAGTGCAGCATTTGTTGCACATCTAGCTACCTGTTAGTCTTAGCACAGAACTAGGTATATTCTGAAGAAGAAACACAGTTATCCATCAGAGCCCCCAACAATCTTTAGGTGCCCAAGTCCCTTATATAAAATGGCTTTAGAAACTGCTAGTAACTCCAGATGATGTAAAATGCCCTATACAATGTAAATTCCATACAACAGTTGTTATAATAGATTACATAGGAAAAAATGGTGAAAATAGTCTGTAGTGTTCAGAAGAGGCGGCCTTTCTGGGTATTTTGGTCTGATGTTGGCTGAATGTGAGGATGCACAATTTGCAGGGCAAAGGATTGGCTATACGTGAATATATAGGGCATGCTCTCACCAGGCAATTTCCATCTATTTTAAGAAGCACCAAGAAGCATATGAAGTCAAACATGATACATTAGTGGAATAAGAGTCAAGTAATCTTGAGGCTAGAGAGATGACTCACCTAATGTCTAATGACCACCTAGATGTAGCTCAAGTTTCCCTGGTCCCACCTGGTTCCTGTGGCCCTGCAGTCTTATAGCTGCTCAGATCCAAGTAAACACACAGAAGCTTATATTAATTAAAACTGCTCAGCCATCAGCTCAAGCTTATTACTGACTAGCTTTTACACTTAAACTCAGCCGGTTTCTGTTAATCTATATGTTGCCATGTGTTACGTGGCTTTACCTGTGTGTTGTTACATGCTGTTCCATGGATGGTGGGCTGGCATCTCCTGACTCAGTCTTCCAGCCTTCCCATAATTCTCCTTGTTTGCTTTTCGCACCTCGCTACTGGCCAATTAGCATTTTATTTATCAACCGGTCAGAGCAACACATTCACAACATACAGAACATCCCACAGCACCTGGAACTCCAGTTCTAGGAGATCCAACAGCATTTTCTGGATTCCACACATAAGTGCACAGGTACCCACACATGTACATAAAAATGTAATAACCGAGATATGCGATTTACATTCTGAACTTCAGCATATCATCTTATGAAGTATAAACTGAAATACAACCAACAAAATTTTTTCTTTGCTACTCAAAACCAACTTACAATTTTGAAATTTTGGGTCATGTTTTTCCCTTCTTAAACACACACACACACACACACACACACACACACACACACACACACACAAACCTTCATATATATGTATGTTTATATAATGTGTTTATGATAATATTCAATGTGCTTTGAGACATTTCTATGATTTAGCAACTAATAAAAGAAAGTATTTGTTGTTTTTACTAGAAAACTGAAATAAGAATATGTGGTGGTATTCTAATTGTACTGAAATGTGATTTTGATTGTATGTTAATAAATAAAGTTGCCCGGGGGTCAGAGCTATTAGAGCCATAGACAGAGTGTGGCGGTGGTGGCACACGCCTTTAATCCCATAGATCTCTGTGTGTTCAGGGATACAGCCAGCATTGGAGACATATGCCTTTAAGACCTAGGGGGCTGTACATTCAGACAGTGACGAGGCAGTCACGTGTTTGGGTTTATAACCAATGAGAAGGCAGAACAAAATACTATAAATAGACGAACAGACAGGAAATAGGTCTCTTTCGGGAAGCTGGGACACCGCAGGTGGAAGGGTGATATTTTAGCTCTGAGCTCTGACCTCTCGGCTTTCTCTTTTACAATGTTTCTGTGTTTCTTATTTAATAAGATGGTTGGTTACATCAATAAGAATACATATTAGTTAGCCTTAAAAATAACCAGGAATGTCAATATTGCTTGTTGATTTGACAGGGTCTGGAATGACCAAGGAGACAAACCTCTGCACATGTCTGTGAGAGAGATTATAGGTTGGATTCATAAAGGCAGAAGACCCACCCTAACTATGGGTAGCATAGTTTCATAGCTTGGAGACCAGGAGTGAATAAAAAGGAGAAGAAAGCTGAGTACCATCGCTCTCTGCTTCCTGACTGTGGATGCCCTGTGATTAGCTGTCTCCAATTCTTGCTGCCATGTCTTACCTGCTGTGACGGACAGTACCCCAAGCTGTGAGTTGAAATGAATCTTTCTTTTCTTAAGTTGCCTTTTGTCAGGGATTTTGCCACATTAACAAGAAAAATATCGAACACATTAATAACCCAGCTTCATTTTCTCACTTAAGGCAATATGAGTTATGATTAAGAACAGGGGCTGAAGTTAGTTCAAACCTGAAATGCTTGAAAAAGAAATAATCATTGGTTGTTATGGGCACAATAATGTATTCACTATTTAATGCAAAAAGTGTGTCCATTAATTGGCATTAAATCCATCAATATGATAGCACAACACAATGCCAAGTTGCCACATGTGTGTAGTTTATTTGTCTTTAAATATGTATGCAATTTATTGAAAACATATAGAGTATGTTGAGAAAGCTGTATAAAATGCCTTGGTATGGTTATGTCCCCATAAAATAAGAACATTGCATTTGGATTTAAAAAATGCTTATCCTTCATTAATAGGAATATTTGTTGAAAATAAGAAGATGGCATAGCAGGATCTAGTGTCCTGAGGGAAAGAAAGATAAAATACAACTTATAAGACATATTTAATTATATATTGCTTCAAAATTCTCTCATTTATCATATCCACTATGTCTTTCACATGATCCTTATAGAACACAGTATGATAATCGCAAAAGAGTTAAACATTTATCTTTAAGATGGAAGAAATGAATGTGAAGAGACCGTGTGAGTTACCTACTGTCACATGGCTGGGAGGCACGAGGTTAATTCCTGTCCCCTCATGGCAGCACGGGGTGTCTATTTGCTTTTTTGCTTATTGAGACAAGGAATTCAGTGAATGCAGCTTAGTGGCCTAACACAAATACTTACTGGTTTTATTTAATACAGGAGAAAATTTTAAAATGCAAGTTATAAAGCTTAGAAAAGATATCTCTAAACATTTCAGAACAGAAATGCACTCTAAAATGACTTCTCCTGTTTAGAGCCTTGAGTTGGCAACAAGTCAATCTTGAAATGTTATTCTTCTGATGAGAGTCTTGGATAACCAGGCAATGGAGGCGAGCAACAGCACAATCTACTTATGGTACTTTGTGGTGCTTAGAGATAAGAGTCACTACAACTCTGGAAGTATCTGAAGCTTTGACTTCCGTAAATGTGAAGGAACCCCACATAAGGCATTTCTAAGAGATTAACTTGATTTTCTAAGTGAGAAATGGAACCTCAGAGGCAATAAAATTATGATGTTTGTTGATGTTTACTCTTAATCCACATCAATAATTTAATCCTTATATGGGTTTAAGAATCAATGTTTCATTTTATTTTTAATATAAAAATCCATCTTTTGGGGCAAACACAACCTTTACATGAATATTTTATCTCTTGAAATGCTATCAAGTAAGATATCTTTAGCATCTTTAAAAGATGTGAATTCAAGGTAAGTAGCACATTAACACTAGGTTTCTAGTTTGCTGAAGAAATGAAAATGGGAAGAAAAAGCAGAATGAGCCCAAGCGATCACAAGATACCTTTCGAGGATTTGCAAGAGTACCAGTTTTTCAAGGTCTAGGTTCATTCATCACAGGAAAGCAAACCATGGACACTACTCATAGAAAATGGGCAAAGAAGAATAAGATAGATACTAACCATAGATGATATTGCAGAGTAGATTGTTGTAGTAAAATGTCACACAAGAAAAATAAATTGAGATTAAAAATCAGTGCTGTGGAAATGCACTGAAGCATTGGAATTTAGCTACAATCTGAGTCCTGGCTTCATTCCTCATAGTTTCAGATAAAGTAGCTTATTTCTCTAAGTTCATCTTCTTCATCTAAAAGTGGGTAGTATTTGCACTCTCCTGTGGGGTTTCATAAGAACTAAAGAGGTGATGCTTATACAGCATTTCACATTGCTCTAAGTACATAACTAATGCTCAGTGAAAATTACTTTTTATATTGTTAAGTATCAAAAATAACTAGTATTAGCTGTTAAATAGTTTGCTAAAAATTTAAGTTAGAATTGCAAATATTTTGACAACAGCACCAGAATAAATATCTAAACACACAATTTGAAATTAATATTGGGAGTCTAACATTTATGTATGTACTTCCCCTGCAGTTCAAATAGCAACCATAATTTAGTGATGAGTGGAAAAAATTGCCTTCCATAAAGTTTTTCTAATTCATTAAAACCATAATAAGGTAAGTTAATTTAGAAAGCTTTTTCCTACAGCACTTGTAAGACTAAATGCAATTCAGTAGGTTGAGAAACAAGTTTTTAAAATTAATAATTTTAAAGTTTATTTTTCAATTAAATTCTATATGCATGTATTGAAAGCTTACAAATGACCATGGTTTAATTTTACCCATCAGACATTATTAAATCCATGCTACTTTAAATTAAATCCACACAAAATACTATAGAATAATCACACTCATTAGGAATAGCAGGAATCTAATATCTACTAAATGCTAAGCGTCATCCGACTCACTTGTCTCCTTTTCTAGAACAGACATAAAAAGTCAGAACTTAGCAACTTCAGGGAATAATCACCTCTTCACTACCCTCAACTGGGCACATAGCTTGGCAACAAATGCTTTGCTGAGAATCAACCAAAAGAGTCACCTTAATCACACCCACCAAGCAAGCGGCTGAACTACCGCGGCCCGAGTCAACTGCGCATGCCCAGACAACACTAGCGCCCGGAAACAACTCTCCCAATCGGCCTCCCGCCCGCTTGCGATTCTCATCTGAATAGAGGATCATTTGTTAAGATTTCCAGAAAAAGAGGGACTTGAAGGCAAGCTGAGTTACATGCATATGCGCATATCTATTATAGAAACAAAGAGAAATGTAAACTGGATCGTTCATAACATTAAACAACAACAACAACTCAGGTGTTTATTTTTTCTTTGCTGTTTTGACAGCTAGTTGTTTGGGTCGTTCCTAGAAAAAAGATCTTTGGAAAGCAGTCACCAAACTGCAGCAGCACTCCAGTGAAACGTAGGAGTTGGCAAAGCTTTGGCCCGGCCTGTGCTGGATTACAGACAGACTTGTGATGGAAAGATCTTATGCACGTACTGTGGGCTACCCCTCCATCAGCTGTTTGGAAATAAGTAAATTCCAAATGTCCTGCTCCCCGAAAGAAACGACAAAACGTCCCAGAAGGCAACTTCACCCTGCAACTGCAGAACCGCGCGTGGACCCGATGAGTTTTCTGCTGTGACATGCAGAGTGATAATGAAGTTGGGGCCTTCTCAGTCTCGTCTCCGAAAGGGCGAGGGGTGCTTTTTGTCCCAGCAAAGCATAAGTAAAGCTGCCCAGTGACCGAAAGAAACCTGGCTCTGCAGTTCACACCAAAGTCCTGATTTTATAGGCAAGGCAGGCAAAGACCACAGCACCGTGTGATGTGAAAATACTGCCTACCTGGGTTCGAACTGGATGGTGCAAGCCGTTCCTTATTGTCTAAAATGTAATAGAAAAGCAGTACTCTGAACAATAAAAAAAAAGGAATTATACTTTGGTTAGAGAATAGTGAAGGTTTGCAGCAGTTTCACAGGCCAACCAAATGTCTTTTTTTCTGCCATGTAAATGCAGTAAAAGGATATTCACCGTAAATTACAGGATTTATAGTCAGCGGGGAAACGAAAGCGCGGAAAGATCACTTTTGCATTAAAATTTGGTTTTCTCTACTAGCATATATTTTTAAAATATAGGTGCCTTTTACTAATGAAGTACATCAAAGCACATTATGTTCTGCATTTGGTGAGAACTAGGCAATTTATAAATGCTATTCACATTTAATTAGTAGTCATTTCTTTTCCATAAGCATATTTACTCGGCTCTCTTGTTCCTACGGCAACCCAATGAGCGCTACAGCTACAAGAACAGCCTAGACTAACCTCAAAAAAGGACGGAGATTAATGAGCAGGCTCAATATTAAGACTATAATGCAAAAAAACCCAAGCAGGGAGACTGGGTGAGCAGCATTACAAAGAAACCACAGAGAAGACTCCTCTTTCAAGGAGCCTATTTATAGCCCCGCAGATCTTATTTATTCAGGAGTGCCTGCAGTACACAGCAAATACAAGAGATGACTCATTTAGTGCTAAGTTCTGCTTAATTGGCTAACCACTCAGGTATTGTGGAGCACAAATACATACATATATACACACATGTATGTAATTATCTGCTTCTCAAGGGACCGCACAAGCAGCACGGGCAAGAGGTGTGCTTATGGAGCGTCCCTTTAGGTACAGCACTTGTATAAAAATGGGTAGTATTTAGATTTGCTTTCTTACAAAATGATGTCTTTAGCTGGTGGGAAAAAATTCATATATCTGAATGGTGACATTATTTTAAGGGTAATTCTCTACTCTCTGCTTTATTTCAGTACTCCACCATTATTAAAAGGTTGACTGGAGAATGAATGAGTTTTTAAACATTCCAAAACAAACACAAATAATAGGTATCAGAAATTTTGCACATGCTACTTAAATTCTGCTTATAAATGACATTTCTTAATTTAAGGGTGGGGAGGGTAATAAGGAATGAAGGCTTTAATATGTTTATTTGTTTTTTTTCTTTTTGCAAAAGTTATATGATTTTACAGTTCCTGTTAGAGACAAGTTAGGAATAAATTAAAATTATTTAAATTTTGATAAAAATAAGATGTACCAAACAAAAACTAGAGTCAAGCAAAAAAAAAAAATCGCAGTGTAATTCAAAACAATGTGTGGGAGAGACAATTAGGCTCACAAAGGGCAAATTAGAAATTATAGAAGCCTTGTTACCAAGTCCTGCTCAGTGGAAGTGTCAGACTCTGGAAAGAGCTGGGCAGCGTCTTCCTGCTCTAACAACAGAGGCAGCAACATTGCCATCAAGGCTCTCAATTATTCTGCTTAGCAGCAAAAAGTAAAAATGTTTCCTTCTGACCTTTCTCCATTGCTTCATTAACTCTAATGTACAAGCAACAAGTAAAAATGAGAAGCTTCGGACAGCCCCCTCCAATACAACTGATTGGAAGACAAGGAAACTGAGCATTGGGTTAGGAGGGTCAGTATTCCTTGTGCAACACCATTGCACATTCAATGTGGGACAAGAAATGCCTGTCTAGTCCCTACAGCTCATTTTAGTTCAACCAGGGCATTTTATATTTGACTGACTTTATTAGAGATATAGTTGTGGATGGGAGTCAGTTTGTACATTTTCTGCTGTTGGTAGTTAATACTGAAATTATTTCATCTAGCACTATAAATGTAAAAAAGGAAACTATTTTGTAAAGGTTCATCCATGAAATTATTAATGACCAAGAATTCTGTTGTCTCCGATCTAGATGTATAATATCATATTAAATACTGGTTAAAGAATACATAATAGCTTGTACCTGCGATTTTCCTCTGTGAAAAGGAGCCTTTTCCAGGAACTATTGTCTATGCTGTGAATTAATTATGTTCAACAATTAAATCACCAGGCATTTCTTCCCCAGATAACCTGTGAATTTGAGTCCAGCATTTCTATAGGTACTTTTTTGTGCCTACACCAGAACACCAGAGAGTATTTTAATACCAAAGAACACAGCAACTTAAATGCCATTCCCTGGGATTTATGAAAAAGCAATATATGAGAGTAAATAGGGTAAATACCACCAACAAAAGCCCCCCACTTGGATTCAAACACCCAATGCAAATAGAAGACGGAAACCTAAGCAGAAAGGCTAGGGGTAAACACTGTGCTCTTGAGTCTTTCTTGAAAATGTTCCTCCAGCCTGTCTTCAACAAGAGTATTCTGCTATCTTTAAAAAATGTCTATCCTGGTCGGCCAACGGACTCCTCTTCGCCCAGCTGTTCAGGTGGAGTAAAAACGCAGTCCCAGGGGCTGGAGTTGTGAGAGAGAGCCCAACCCTCGCTGCCGATATTCAGCACGGAAGAACAGCTAACTTCTTAAATAACCACAATTAAATTTCACACATCCTTCTCTTCCCCCTTCCTGCTTTTTCAAACGCGGGGTTATTTATCACAGAAGAAAAACTGGAGGCTGCATCTTTAGAAGGCAGCCAGGCACTTCTAACCTAATTAGCGTTAGCCACCTCTGAAAGTAAATCCCCCGGATCCGGGGCTGCAGCTTCTCTCCCGCCCTCATCCACCCCAGCCACAGGAGCACCTGGACCTCTTGGAGCTGCCTGCCAGCCTGAGCCCCGCTGCCCTGACCCCCAGCAAGCCGCTCTAAAGAGGGATTTGCCAGCACCTTCCAGGCAATCAGGTGAAACAACAACACGGGGCGGATGCAAGCGATTTGCTTTGTCTGTGTTCAAACTTCATGCCTGCCACGGCAAAATACAGCCCGGAAGCTGCTCCAGTCTGGACGCCTCGGTGCTCAAATGCAAGGCTCAGAAAAGAAAGGAGATTCGCAGATCTGATAATGAGCCAGTTAATGACATAAATGATACCTCAAGAACCTCACTAAACCATCCAGGTCCTACAATTTAATCTGTAATAAATACTCCTGCATCATTGCGAGATGGCTGCTCATAATGGCAAATGAAATATGCTGGTATGATAGGTACAATAAATCTGGATTTTCCTATGGTTCCCTCAGGCTAGAACAATATGTAACCACAGTGCGCACTGTCAGGATGAGCAGATCTCAAAGCCATCATAAAATCTAAATGGGGACTAATTAGGAGGCCCTTCCCTTCCAGAGTTACTATTTCTATTGACATTTTCCATGCATGAGCCCCTCCATAACACCATAAGTCACCAAGATAAGAACTCCCCAGATTATAGGGAAAAAGCTTTAATGGAGAAGTTGAACTCAAAGGCGATGCATAAATTTTCCTTTTGATGTGATGGGAAGTCTGTGTTCAGTACTTTCTTTACAAACTTTCAGGCTCTGAACAGGTACTTTTTAATCCCTCTGCATGATTTTTCTCTGTCTGGCTGGTACCCGGTTCCTCTCTGATCCAAGAACAGGAGTCTCAGGTGGTGCCCAGGGAGGATATTAAAGCCAAGTGGGCCGCTGTAAAACTGATGGCTGTGGGTCAGGGGTACTTCCGGGAGCACACTTGGCAAGTGGCCTTGCAGGCCTTGACTTTTGTCTTGAAGATTCCTGTTCTCCTAAAGGTCATTGAAAATCCTAATTTCCCAAGGCTCTTCCAACGTGGAAAGGGGCAGATTTCCCTAAACTGACCTTTCCTGTGCAGGAAGTGAGATAAATCTTTTGATAACCTAAGATATCACAGTTTCTGGGAAAGTGTGTGTGTGTGTGTGTGTGTGTGTGTGTGTGTGTGTGTGTGTGTGTGTGTGTGTGCGCGCGCGCGCGCGCGCGCTTGCCTGGGGTAGAGCTGAGATCTACCAGCATACTACTAGTACCCTAACATGTGAAGGTGGTTGAAAAGCCTTGCAGCTATGATGGTGTGACCAGTTACTGAGCTTTTTTGAGAAACCAAATCCTCATTTGAAATTGTAGAACTAAAATGAACTAATTCTATAGGGATTGTTGGGAAGTTAAAATTCACTTGTATATAATTTCACAAAACAGCTATCAGTATTCTTACCTGTGAAACTGGGTTAAACTTAGGATAGTGCCATGAAAAGAGGATGTGAAAGCCAGCATTCTGCTTTTTCAATCTTTATTTTATGTCAGAAGAAACCCCCAATACTGTTAGAGTTGGACTCTGTAAAGAAATATAGGCCCATAATACAGAGGCTTATTTTTATCCTTAGTTCAATTACTTGGCAGCAGTATCTGATTTGGGGTTTGTTAAAGTACTTTTCATTAGTGAACAAAAAGCAGAGAAAGAAGTGTAATGCAGAGGTAGTGTTCATGGAAGGCTCTGTAGCAACGCTGCTCTACTGTAGTAGAGCAGTAATTCTCTAACAACTAAAGATTGGGAATCTTCTAATCTTTAAATAGTTTGTAATCCAGGCCAAGCACTGGGAAGTACTGGGACTACCTACATTTGTGAATAAAGTGTTGTGGGATGGAACAGCGACTGTAATCAGTTGATTCAGCTGCTAGTGAAGTGAATACATCCCTGTATTAGATCAGACTCTGCAGCTGATTAAGGACTTTGGTTAGTAGGCTAGCTGCAAATGCGTTGTTAAAGCTGAGTTTAAGATTAAGCTGATGGTATCTTAGAAGACGGTAAAAGTTTTGTTTCCCAGCTGTTTGCTATTACATTCCAAAGTATAAACTGGTTTGTAATTTTATCTTTCTACAGGAGTGAGTGTGTGTCTTATTATTTTTATGATTGTTGTTGCCTATTAGACTTGTATAACCTTTATTGTGTTCTTTTAGTTGGTAATCAAACTTCAGTTTTTATCACTTAATATTGGAGATCGAGAGTGTCCTTGGAACATTTTGCATTTCCATAGAAAATGACGTGATTACCTTTGTATTAGTTTATTTTTTTTACTATAGCTGAATAATGATGATACAAGAATATTGGGCTGCCTTTGAAAATGATGGAGTCTTTCTTGGCTTTTGGTGAACATTGCTTAGAGGATTAGAGTCCAGGAAAACTTGAGGGTCACCCATACCAAGCCAATGGCTTTTGGGTTTTTGTCTCTTGAATTCATCGATGGTGAATCTTAGAGAGGAATTTATTGTATATTCCCACGTGGAAGCTTAAGAAGGAAGGAAGAAGGAAAAGAGGGAGAGAGAAAGGTAGATGATAGATAGATAGATGATAGATAGATAGATGATAGATAGATAGATAGATAGATAGATAGATAGACAGATAGATAGATGATTGATTGATAGATAACAGAGTTACTGTATATTGGGGGTTCACAGGAAATAGGGAGTCATTGAGCTGATAGTCTGGTAGTCTGGGGGAGTTAGTGTGAGGCAAAGGGCAGGGATGAGACAGTCAGTTCAGTTGTGCAGCCATGAAGTGGTTAGGTGCCCCCTCTCTGTTTTAATCACATGCTCTTATGTAGCCTGTATACAAAGGTGCATATTTAGGAGGTAATAAAGAAATAGGAACCAAAACTCTCTTCTGTCATTCCTGGTCTCCAGTGAGGACATTTTCAGAACTGCTGCTCTGGAGTCCCTGCCCTGCCTGACCAGTTTCTATCTCCTGTTCTTGTCAGAGAGCTCAGGTGGTAAGGGTGCTAGCTGTGCAAAACTGAGTTGGAGTTCCAGAGCCCAGAGTAGAAAAAGAACCACGGTCATTGTGGCACATGTTCACCTACACTCATACATCAAATATATACAATAATAATAAATAAGTGCTAAGGGTAGCCTAACATTATAAATAGAAGTTCAGGCTGGAGAGATGTATTAATGAGTAGGGCATGAAGAACGCTTTTGGATCTCCAGCACCCAGATAGTGGGTCTATAATACCAGTGATTTGGGGGAAAAGTTAAGTGGAACCTAAGGGCTTCTAGGCCAGCTAGTGTAGTCTAAATGGTGAGCCCAAGGTTCAGTGAGAGACCTTGTCTCAAAACATAAAGTGAAGAGTGATGAAAAAGACACTTGATGTTGACTTCTGGCCTGTATATGCACAGACACAGGTGAACACACACACACACACACACACACACACACACACACACACACACACACTCACACACAGCTTATTAAGTTTTTGGAAGCTCAAATGCATAGCCCCAGCATAGTGTTAGGAACGTGTAAAAGAGGAAAAGATCACAATGCTAGACAGAAGGCTAGAGGCTCTTCAGGTGTTAGACTTGGGCTTTTATAAAACTGGTTCTAGGAGAACTAACTTACAGATCTGATGTGGACTATGCCAATCCTATCTGAAGACAGGGTGCCCATGACATAAAAGTGCCTCAATATGGTCCACTTTTTAAAGGTCCACACTGTCTCCTGATATCACCATATGGAAACCAACCCTTTAACACATGGACCCTTAAGAGGCACAATAAAGCCAAACTCAAGCCATATCAGCAATAGTAGGAAATGACTATTGTAATCCTGATGAGAAATGATGGATGAGTGTTGCATAGTTTGGAGAAGCAGTCAGATTTGAAAGATGTTTTGAAAGAAGCAGGAGGATCAAGAGTTAGAGGAGAACCTGGGCTATATAGCAGTTCAATGCCAAGCTTGGCTACAGGAATATCTGTTGGGAGGAGGAAGAGGAGGAGGAGAAGGAAGAGGAAGAAGAAGAAGAAGAAGAAGAAGAAGAAGAAGAAGAAGAAGAAGAAGAAGAAGAAGAAGAAGAAGAAGAAGAAGAAGAAGAAAAGCAAAACAACAAAACTCAATTCACAAAAATTGCTGGTACTTTCATGCGGACATGGGAGACAGAATGGTTAATTCCTTGTGGCATATTGTCCTCAAATGTTTTAAAATTGAACTGTTCATGGGTCCATCAGATACAGAAGAAATATAATGATGAATATCAGGTACAAAGCTGGGGATACAATGGTGAGGGGATACAATCGATTATGTCAAAGAGTCACAAACTAATGTGAGGTGCAAATAAAATATTTCAAATATAAGAAGAGGTAGAAAATAAAAACATGTATACTGTACCAATGCAGAGGAGCCATTATATTTCTATCTTACTCTTCATTTTAAACTAAGAAAAATGAATTTACAAAAAGTAATAAAGATGGAAATTTCTAGTGAAAGTTGATTTTTAAATTTAACTAAACCTTTATTTAGCTAAATGAGGCTACTACAATGATGAAATTGGTTGTGGAGGTTTGGATTATCTAGCCTAAATTTGGTAGGTATTTCAGATAGATAGGTAATCTTCAAATACTTCAAAGACCTACAGAATATGGCATTTAAAATGTTTAGACTTTCTGGACAATGAGACATGTCTGCTCCTGGCAGCACTGATTTATTTCAGAGAGGAGGATGGGCATCGAAGACACTCCATATGGAGTTTATCTTCTTCTTGGCAAAAATAGTCATTTGGGCAAGAAACTGTTCTTGCCTGGACTGCTTGATCAACTGGACATGCAGGACCCATAGAAAGGTGACCACTGAACTTTGCTTGACAAAATGGTCCTTCAGGTTCCTGCTTCGCAGAGGAAACTGCCAGACATTCTACAGGACACTGAGAAAAGTGACTGAGAGACTCTAGGCCTGTGGGCTGAAGACAGATGTTACAACTTTACAAAGGAACTTTGGATGAAGGTCCAGGCTGCTAGCTGTCTCTGTCTATTTTTGTAAGACTCCTGAAAGTTGCTTGCATCCTTTTTGTGTTTCTCATGTAATAGTATATCCTTCTGAGGTCTTTGATGCAGTTGAAGACTAGAGTTATAATTTCATCAGTTATGATAAAAGATAAGTTAGATATGAAACCTTAGACTCACAAATATAGGATAGATAGGATATCTTCTTTAATTTTGGCAAATACAAATAGACTAAATGTTGTAACTGTAATTCTTGCTTGATAATTGTTTTGTTATATGTAATTTTATTATGTGAAAGTAAAACCTTCCCTTTTGAAAAAAAAAAAGAAAAGGTGAAGTGCTGTGGATATCCCTCTGTGTAAATAAAATGCTGATTGGCCAGTAGCCAGGCAGGAAGTATAGGCAAGACAAGCAGAGAGGAGAATTCTGGGAAGTGGAAGGCTGAAGCAGAGAGACACTGCCAGCTGCCGCCATTACAAGCGAGCTGTAAGGTACCAGTAAGCCACAAGCCACATGGCAAAGTATAGACTAATAGAAATGGGTTAATTTAAGATATAAGAACTAGATAACAAGAAGCCTGCCACGGCCGTACAGTTTATAAGCAATATAAGTCTCTGTGTGTTTTCTGAGCGGCTACAGGACTGGTGGGTGAGAGAAATTTGTCCTGACTGTGGGTCAGGCAGGACTAGAGAAAACTCCAGCTGCAGGCAATTGCTTCACAACTTCTTTGGATTATATTATTTGTTCTCATAATTTTAACCACCATTCATAATTAGAATATACAGATCGGTATTTTTCTGTCCCTCGAATCCACTGTACTTCTGGCTCATGTACGTAAGTGTTGGGTGCAAATGTCTTACCATAAAAATACCTGGGTACTTCTAAGCCACATATTTCTACTTCTATATGTTTCCAAACTAACTTAGCCCGCTTTTTTCCATTCAATTTTTTTTTTTTTTTGGTTTTTCGAGACAGGGTTTCTCTGTGTAGCTTTGCGCCTTTCCTGGAACTCACTTGGTAGCCCAGGCTGGCCTCGAACTCACAGAGATCTGCCTGCCTCTGCCTCCGGAGTGCTGGGATTAAAGGCGTGCGCCACCACCGCCCGGCCCATTCAATTTTTTTTTCTCATTCATTAACCATATCACCAGTCACTGAACCAGAAACTAGTCTCCTGCTCTTTCCTCCCTGGTCATGCATAGTTAATAATTAGCACCTTTGGCAGAAAAGACTGAATTATTCGGTAGTAATGCATAACACAAAAATATCAGTGAATGTGCATTCATCAAAACAGTCTTCTACAGTAGCCCTCCTTGTAAAGATTCAGCCTCCCACCCATCTCTCACAGGTCTACAATTGTGAATATGCATCCAAAAACACTATGCCAGGGCTCTTAATGACAGGTGATTTAATATTTCCCATAGTTTTGCTCATAAGTGATACATGTCTGTTCTTTCCACAATCTATCAGCTACAAAGAACTACAGTTTTAGAAGGGTCTCAAAGGCCAGATGAGCATGTTTGTCCTTTTAAATACATATATTTTAAATACACCTTTGGGATATTTTTATTTTCTTGTTTTACAGTTTCCAACACTCCAGCATCTTCCATTGTCTCCAGTATATTACCCTTTATTCTCAGTTTTCTGCATCTTGCTGGGTTGTGTGGCTCCTCACACACTGATTCAGCTAGATGGGAATTTGCCTGCTCTGTTCTTCACCTCATCCATGGCACAAACATTAAGAGACCCTAAGGATTGAAAGCAGGTCTCATAGCATCCAGATGCCTTGTGGAGTCACAAGTCTTCCTCTGAGCTCTCGGAGCTTTTGGAACACTGTTTGAGGAGGACTTTTGCTACACCAGGACATCAGAACAGCTCTTCATGCATCTGTGATTACAGGTTCATCAAGGGAAGAAACATGTACTGCTCATCTCATATCTCAGCTTAGAGTATAGTGTCCAGAAAATGGTGTACTTTTCATAAAAATGGTTGACATAAGCTGTAATTTAGGTCTTATTCTATTTGAAATCTGAAAACCACTTCTAATATTTGAAATGCTAAAACTAATAAGGCACAACAGACTTTGTGTTGTATACATTACAGGCAAGGAGCTTGCCTATTAATTGATGTACAATAAGTGAAAATTATTAGTTAATTTGTTTCTTTTTTTTTAATTTATTTTATGTGTATGAGTGTTTTGCCTACATACATGTAGGTGCACCATGTCTGTGCAGTTCCCACAGGGGCCAGAAGAAGGCACTGGATCCCTTGGAACTGGACTTATAAACCCCCAATGTGGGTGCTGGGAACCGAACCTGGGTCCATCTGGAGGAGCAGTTAGGGACTCTTAACCTCTGACACCTCTCCAGGACCCAATTTCCTTTCTTTCTGTGCAGTAATCTCTAAGCTAAAATCTAGCTTGGAAGAGGTAGAGTGGCTAGGAGCCCAGTTCTGCTGCTTGTCTTTAACCTTTCTCTACAATTTTACATGCTGTCTTGTGTGTTTTGGAGAAGATTTTCTGGGGTCTTAGCTGTATATAAATTCTTAAGCTCAATAGTACTTTATGAACTATGGTGTTATCCTTTTATGTAAACACAAAAATGTAGAAACAATGTGAAAAAGGATCCACAGGAAAATCTACCTAAGAATGTGCCCCAAATACAGACTCATACGAAGTAGGTTATTGAAAGAAAAGCAATTAGGCAAAAACTTCTAGTCTCTTAGGATAGAGTCATCTTCTTTATGCTCATAAATTATTAGTTTATGTCACCTGATTGTTTGCTAAAAATCATTTGCTAAGTAATATTATCATGTGATATTATCATATATAATTATATTTAATAATAATATACATATATTATAATTTAAATAACTAATGTGAAAAGTAATTTTACTGTAGTAGATTCTGACTTTGCTTATTTATTTGATAAAGTGGCTGGACAGATTATATATAGTATAATACAATTAGTATAATGTGATAACATTTTTGGACTCTATGAATAGAGGTACATAGACCCAAGTCTATGATAAAATGGATTTGCCACATTAAGGATTTGGTTTTGTGATGATATAACTTTTTAAATTTTGATTTATTACACTTAAAAAAGAGAGCTAGTTACAGTATAGGCCTCAGCACTCAGTGCTCAAGTCTAAATTACTTTTTCTGTAGGGTCTTTTGTTCTGAGTGTGAAGTTTTCAATTGGCATCTGGGTCAAATTTTTATTATCTCACTTTTCAAGTTAATTTTTTTTCTTAGATGACCGACAGTATCTTATCCTAATGACAGCCATCAGGCCCTCTGAATGTGGCATTCTGATGATTAACCTTCAGGATGCCTAGGGTCATCCCAGTAGAAGGTTTAATACTTTAAAATGCAAATCTGGCCATCTAGGATGTCCAAGTGGATAGTAGCCTCTCCTCAAAATTAGTGACTCATAGGAATTTTAGAAACCACTGCACTTGTCTTGCTTGGATTGTGTTGGTATTGTTATTTATATACAATAAAATAATTCATAATATATAAATATAATGCACTATACAGACACAGCTCATTTTCTGTATTTCTCTTTAATGCATTGTGAAGATCCTATGTTTTTATGGACTGAATGTTTGTGACAACCTTGTGTTCAGCAAGTCCATTTGTGCCATTATTATTTCCTCAAAGCCCAGATAATCATGCCACTTTTAACAACAAAACATTTTAATGATGATATGCACATTGTTTTTAAGTATTATGTTCTTAGTCAAGCATAATATAGTATAAACATATCTTTCATCCAAAAAGTGAGATTTGCCTCATTGTGAATTTGCTTTATTGCTATGGTCTGAAACTAGAGCCATAGGCTCTCTGAGGTAGGCACATATGTGTGTTCCCCTCCCACCTCAGAATAAGTTTTTCAAAATCTGCCACTTAAAAGAAGTAGCCAAAATAGTCGTTGAGGAGAAAAGCAAAGTTGGTACTAGCTAAGAAGGGTTAAGTTTAACTGATGTACCAAACAACTCCAAATTTTCAGTGACTTAATACAAAGTGGCTCATCTCTCAGTTACGTTATATGTCAATACTGTTTTGTATGTATAAATAATAATTGAGGTAGGATGATGGATGATGTAATATATTATAAAAGAAATAAGGTTAATGATGGCTATGGACATTAAAATATCTCAGGGGCCTGTGCTGTATGTCACCTAACAGAGTGATGTAACCTGGCCTAGGGATTTCCAACCCTGGCTTCACATTATTGATTATTTATGCTAATGGAACCTAAAAATCCCTGGTTGCCCTAGAGACAAGGCTATCGTAGCACAGACCCAACTTTCATGAATTGTAAAATATAGTTCACTATTATAAAAACCAGCTTAAACTCCTTGTATGAAAGAAATACCTGGTGAATGACTCAGACTGGATAAGGCATAGGAAGAGAAAAGAATCTCTTGGACTCTAAGAAAAGATACCCAGATAGATTCTGCTCAGGAGGGTAATCTGACCAATTTCATACGGCCCATGTCATTGGTCTGCCGCTATCGTCTATCTTGGAAGAGTGTTGCTAGAAAAAGGCTGTTTAAGCAGCAGATTAAGCCTAGGACTCATCTTTGATAGGATTCCAACCAAAGAGGGAAATTGACCCCTAGGGAAAGCTAGTTAATTAGGATAGTTTGCAAACCCTATATGTAGAAGGAGACTGTGTTCAGTGATGGAGGCAGATATATGTTTTATTGCAGTGTGTGAGCCAATAAAACCAGTGAGGGAGGAGGACATGTGGGATGAGGCAATGACTCCTCATGCTTCCCTCCCCTAATTAATACCTCAAAGCAAGTCATGTGATGAAGGCTGAACTCCCTGAGAAGCAGTTTAGAGAAAGTGCCATTCCATTCTGATCCTAGAGGCTGTGTGAGTGAGTGTGAGTGTGAGTGTGAGTGTGAGTGTGAGTGTGTGTGTGTGTGTGTGTGTGTGTGTGTGTGTGTGTGTGTGTAGATGGGAAAATACTTGTCAGACAGCTGTCATGGCTATCACAATACAGACTTTCATTTTGAAATATATGAATGATCTAATAAACTTCAAAAATTATTTTTCATAGATAAACTGAAAATGAGTGGAGTAGCTTTTGATCAACAACAAACTTCCTTTCATGGGAACCAAGCAATTTTTTCCAATTTCAAAGGGAAAAAAACCTAGAATTATAGGAATAGCACAGACAAGGTAAGACCTGAACAATTTTTTTTGCATTTTTTTTTGAGAATTTCATACATGACTAATGTATTTACACCATTTCCACCCCACACACTCCAGACTCCTATTTCTCCTGTGTTCCCAATTACTTTTCAAATTAATGACATTTCCTCCTTCAATTATTATCATCTTTATGCCTCCCCAACACTCAAACTTGCTGAGCCTAATTAGTGTTGTTTTGTACATATGTGTATGTGTTTAGGGCTGACTACTTGGGATTGGACAACATACCCGGAGCTCCTCCCTGGAGAAGATTGATTCCTTCCCTCTCAGCAGCCATTAACTGTCTTGTCTATAGCTCTTCATCTAGATGTGGGTCCTTGTGAGATTTTCCTTATCTCTATTGGGATGTCAGCTGGTGTTCTTATTGTCTTAGTCTTGTTTAGGTGATCATATTTTTATGATTTTATGGGTGCACCTCACAGTCACACATAGAAGACATGATCTCACAGCAAGGTCCTTGTCCTCTGCCTCTTACAATCTTTCCACCCCCTCTTCTAAGATTTTCCCTGAACTTTAGGTGTAGAGGTTGTATTATAGACATATAAATTGGGAACAGGCACCCTACAGCTGTTTTTATGTAGGGTTTAACTAGTTGTGGATTTTTGTAATGGTCTCTGTTTGCTACAATAAAACAAAACAAAACAAAATACTTCTTTAGTGAGGGGTTTGAGCTACACTTCTCTCTGGCTGTATAGAAGGGTTTGGAGGACTGAACAATTTTATCTGACAAATGAATTGCTATCCAAGGACTAAAAGTATAAGCATCTATAAGCTCACTTAGTCTGGCTTCTAAACTATATGGTAACATTTCTCTCTCTCTCTCTCTCTCTCTCTCTCTCTCTCTCTCTCTCTCTCTCTCTCTCTCTCTGTGTGTGTGTGTGTGTTCCTCCTATTCTAGAAAAACTAGTGAAAGCTATGAATAGACATCACGATTTTTGTAATGTGTACTTGTGCTTGTGAAAGCTAACTGGGATTATCCCAGAATTATGTTAATCTAGGGACCACTGAGATAGCAATACAACAACTTTGCCCCATAGCTTACAACTTCTGGAATTCCTAAATGCAGTTACTTTAAAAAACAAGAATCCTGCCCCTAAACATTCATTTGAGGAACAAATTTCACTACATTTAAACCTCACGAAAAGCAAAACTGTCATTAATGAGAAATCAGCTGCTGTGTAGTGAGATGAAATTTGCTTATCTATGTGTAGACAGGAGATTGGGTTTCCAGCTCATACCATGTACATATCAGTGCCAGAAAATTTCGAAATTCAAACATAAAACCAAAACTTTAAAATGAAGGTACCTCCAGATATGTTTATAAGATTGGTTTAGGGAAGAAGTTCGTAGAACTAAAATACCATGAGTGAGATAAGTGAAGACATTCATTACATTAAGAACTTTTGTTAACTGAAGGGGAAGTAAAAAGGTAAATCTTTGGACAATTAGATAAAATTCTAGAATTGAGAATATAACACACACACTGATCTCTAGTACCATAAAGCACACATTTAATGGTTCAGCAGCTGTATTCCTATGGCTCTTCCTCATAATATATGCCCATGAACATATCCACAGAGACACTCATTTGTGGACACTGAATGTTGCATGGAAACAACATATATATGTGTACATGACATGAAAGTAGAGTGCAGTTGTGAAGAGAAAGACAGTGACTAAAGGCAGAAAAGGAAGAAAAGGGGAAAACATGGTCAAAACATAGTGTGGACTTGTATGACAATGTATTTATGAGACCCATGCTACGTACATTGAATATGTATAACAAAACATTAAAAAGGTAATCATAATAAGTTTGCCTAAATTAATAGCAAAATACAGAAATAATCAAATTGTCTACTGACATGTAAATTCAACAATAACAAAGAAATCAGCAACAAATACATGCATCTAATACATAAGCCTGCTATATATTGCAAATATCAAGTTGCAGAATAATGTGTATAATACAATAATATTTATATTAAGCTTGCAAATCTATAGAACTAAACAACATGGGCCTCTTTTCTCATTATTAATAATTTGAGATGATTTTTTTGTCTGCACTGAAAGGAGCCCTGACTAGTATGGGGAAAGTTTAAAAGAGGAGCAAGAAAGCAATGTGGAGGACTCTAGAGTCCAGTAGAATCCCATAGTGTCATGGGGTAGGAGATGCTCCAGTGGCTGTGGTCATACATTTGTAAATGTTCCGAGGCTGGGGAAAGAGATTGTGATGTCTGTCAGAGAGAGTAATGGGAGGCCTGACATGTCCCGTATTAAAATCTTCCATGGGAAAATCCACATTTCATCTAAATTGGATGGAGTGAAGACAGAGGATGAGGAAGCAGTGGAGATTGAGTGTGAGCTCAGGTTTTAGGAGGGCCCTGACTTTGATCTTGATTGTTCTGTTAGCAGGAGCTAGCCAATAGGAACTAGAAGCCTCCTTCCAGACTAGTTTAGCATGGCAGGAACTCCTATCATCAAGGCCTGCTCCAATGTGAGAAACAAAACTGACAGAAGATATGGAGTTTGGAGAGAATGCACAGGCAATCAACAAAATGACGAAGCTGCTGAAAGAAGACACCATGGAGGCGAAGTCAAAAAGGTCCTGGGCTATAACCATAGAGAGGAGTAAACCTGAGCCAGGTATAGTGCCAGCGTGGGGATGGTTCTTGCATGGATAACATACACTGCTCTTCCTGGTCACCAAGGATCAAGCTGTAGCAGGTAAACTCAGGTTCCAGCAAGAGGGGTTTGTGTTGGCCAGAAGGGAGAACTCAAGGCACGTCAGAAACTTCAATTCCATCTTACATTATGGAAAACACGGACCGGCCTGCCCTCTGTGATATTCTAGACAGAATGGTGGGGGACCTGATGGATCCTGTGGGCACTTTCACTTTATTCTATCTCTGGACTTGGAAGCTCTCCTGAAAGTTGTAGATCCTAAATGGCTCTATGTAGTAATCTGTAGTCCATGTTTCACTGTTAGAAGACAGTTCCTGCAACTGAAAGAAAGGTTATAATCTGATATAGTTGTTTTTGTAAACAAAACAGACAAGTATGTTAATAAGATTCTAGATGACACTCAGATTAAAGACACCTGTCAAAATTAGCAACTTGCTGTGTTTTTTTTTATTTTTTTTTTATTCAAAGTTTTAAGTTAGCATACAAGTCATGGGTTTCATTATGGCAATTTCACATATAAATGCCATTATAGCTTTTGCTTGTTCATCCCCTTCCTCTATTGGGTTCCTGTCACCTTACCTCTGCTGGTCCCCTCCACAAGGACCCCCTCTTCTGTTTTTGTGTTGTATGTATTCCATTACTTTCTTTTTTATTCCCTGCCCCTGCCTCCATTAAAACCCAGTTCTCTCTTCTCATCACTGGTCTACATTTGTTGAGTGAAAGATAATAATGGTGAAATAAACCAGATGTGGTGGTGTACACTTTTGTCCCAGCACTGGGGAGGCAGAGGCAGGCAGATCTCTGATGGCCGGGAGCAGCCTGGTCTACAGTGTGAGTTCCAGGACAGCCAGGGCTGTAGAGAGACACTGTCTTAAAAACAAAACAAAACAAAACAAAATCTGAGAAAACAAACAACAAACAAATAATAAAATGCTTCCTCTTTTCAGTCCTGGTAGGAATCAATTCAGAGTCTTGCACATGATTGACAAATATTCTACCACTAATATACAACCCCATCCCCATGTTTGGAACTACAATTTTCTTTAATAAAGCACAAAATTAAAACACACATACACTTCCTTGTTTCCCAATTTGAGATAATGCTCATACATTTCTCTAGGGATTCATAGCCTCTACCTGGTTCTCCAGATACCCAAGGCCAATGATGAATATCGTAGACAAACCAACACTGACCAGTGCTGTCAGTGGAGAGATCCACAAAGTTGCCTTGACTTGAAATGAGTGATCCTCCTATACTATCCTCTATTCATAGCCACAGGATTTTTTTTTTTATTTTTAGTATTTTCATGTAGAGACCATTTACTGAAAAGACTAGATACTTGCCGTCACAGTGACATGGTTGATGGAGACTATCTTCCATCTTCAACTGGGTTCTTGTCCCACTCTCCTCCAAGAATAAAGTGGGAAGACTACACAGTACAAACATGAGGTGCTTTATTGCCAGTATGGGACTGACAACCCTAGATGGGGTAAAATGTTCAACAGATTGCTTTGTGGGATTTATGCAAAACAGATTTGCACTCTTGGTAGCAGTGGGTATTGCTGAGAGCAATGACAGGTCTTGGAAGCACTGAGGCTCAAAAGCTCCCAGAGGGCTTCGGGTGCCAACCACGAGCAAGTCTGCAGGTCAGTAACTGTTGCAACGGGTTCAGCTCTCCTTATCCAGCAGGTCTGGAGGTCTCCGGAACAGCAGACATTAGCAGCTGGAAGCAGCCACAGGGACAAATTCCTTCTGCAGGGCAGCTGTAGCGTCTTGGGGGCTGAGGCAGGAGCAAGTCCCCCTCTCTCTGCTTGCAGCTGGAGTTTTGCTTAACATGGGATGGGGAGATTTTTATTTTATTTTACTTTTTGCATTAACAGCTATTAGCCTTCTACTCCCTGTGGCTTCCTTGCCTTTGGGAACTGAGCTCCATATTGTGCTGTGGGGATACCTACCCCTAACTATATACATATGTATATAGTATATGTATATAACTATATAGTTACTATATATTATATATGTATATAGTGTTATACATACATACATACACAAACATATATGTGTTTTATATATAGTAACTATATGTTTATATATATATAATTATATATATGCATGCTTTCTAATAAGCAAACAGGAAAAAGAAACAATAGGTCAAACCTGAACCATGGTCAGCTTTTGTATGATCAGTGCTAATGATGTTCTCTATATCTTTATAGTTTTTTCATATATAAAAAATGTGATTACGTAACCCAGACAGTGAGTGAGTGAGTGTGTGTGTGTGTGTGTGTGTTCTCTCTCCAAAAATCTAAGTTATTTACTTTTCTATCTTCTTTAGAAGTTTCCAGTTCTTGTATTATGGAATTAACACATCATTTTACAAGAAAAATGCATGTCCTTTTCATTAGCTACTTCATGAGAAATCTTCTTAAATATAGTATTTTATAATTGTTTCGCATCAATCACAATATAAAACATCTCTTTGAAGTAAACAGAGATTTGAAAAGATTAAAAAAAAGTTGAATTATACACATCTTTTTCACTCTATACACTATCATATAGTAAGTATACAAGGAGACAGCCTTACTGTATTTTCATCAAATACACTTTCTATTTCTCAAAGATACTGTATTTACACTGCTAATTCCGTTATGCTGCCAAGCTTTTGAAAAGTTTCTGTAATAACTAAAAATAAATAGGAATGCATTGAAAGTTTTTTCCAGATTTATAATTTATTGTGCAAATTGGGGATTATATGATGAGTTGACATCAGCTTCTTCAGGCATGAATGAGACTTAAGAGATGAGGTCAGCCACTTTAGAATCCATTTATGTTGCTTTCACAGCTGGTGATTTTTTTTGAGCCTTAACATGAAGTATACAACCAACAGAGCAATGCCTCTATATGTACATGACCAGGGAACAATTCATTCTACCTGTGAAAAAGTAAGATTTGAAAGATTTTTTAAATACCAGTGAACTGGAATTAGCCATCAGTTTCTGGACCTGCTATGACTTAAGTCTTCCTCTAAGTCTCAGATCCCACAGCCAGTGTCCAGTGACCTTGGTTACCAGCTTGACCCAGCCAGAAGCACACTAAAAATTTAAAGATGAAGCAAATGTATCATATCTTTTAAGTGCATCAGTGGGAGAATCATTGGAGAAACTCCCATTATTTTTCTAAGGCACAGGTTTATTTTTTTCTGTTCTTTGATTGCAATTTAAGTAATCATTTTGAATAAAACATCTACTAGCTGTTATTAGTCACCATAGGTGAAATTAAGTTAAATCACAGTGACTTTGCACAACAAAAGTTATTCCCACCATTTTCTGTTTGTCTCCTTTTAGAGTCTCTGAAGTCTCAAACAGAGAGTACCTCCACTATTTTATCAGTGTCAGTAGTAATCAAATTAGGGAAGAAGGGCAGAAGAAAGACTTGTGAAAGGGTCTTTCACTGCCTTTCCCAAGCCAGGAACACATAGTTAATGTTCCAGAACTGGTCCATAGCCCTGCTCAACTGCCATGCTGCTTAGGAATGTAGCTTGATGATGTCTTGGGGGAAGAATGTGAAGTGTGATTTGATGCATTTTCTCAGGCACATCATCCAAACTTTAACTGGATTATGTCTTCCATCTTTGTGCTTTCCAATTGGTATGGGCATTTTGGAAGAAAAGAAATATTTTCTAAAATGTAATGCTTACTTTACTTGTTTAATGTCAATTAAGTCCACATAAAATTTATTATCAATTTAACTGAAACCCAGGGAGGTGTCAGCACAGTGTGTGCCAGTTTGGAAGTGGGGTTTGAGGAGAAAGGAAAGAGGAGTTTGAGAAGCATTACATTCTAACTTTCCAAACAGATGGTTCTTGTGTTGGCCATTGTCCCAGAGAATCATCTTCTGGAATGTTCCAAGAGACAGACTGACTCAGTCTATAGCTTTCTCTAGGGGAGAAATAAAAAAGGATCAAATGATATTTCCCACTTCCTCTTGATGCCACTTCTGTTCCTTCTAGCTCCTCACTGCCTGTGCAAACAGACAATTCCTGACACCTTTAATTCACCCAAGACCCACCACCTCCGCTAAGGTTCTCCAGCAGTACCCCTCATCGAGTCCCTCTTTTCTCTCTTTCCCACATCAGAAGGTCAAACCGTTTTGCTATCCTGATATCTGCTTATTAGAAATTTCAGCACAACTGAAGTGTTGTTATTTGCTGGTGTCAGTGATTTTGTTTTTTTCCAAATCCTTATACAGATATATCTGTATTTAAAAATGGAAATCTTGATACTTGGGGAAAACATTCTTTTTGTCCAAAATAATTTTTTTTGTTATTCTTTGTTTTTTTGTTTCTGGTGATAGGATCCAACATAGCTCAGGCTGGGCTTGAACTCACTATGTAGTTGATATTGGCCTTGTACTTCTGATCTAGACTGCTAGGGTTACCATATTCAAAATTATTTGTTTCTAATGGTGGAATATCAGGAATCATGTCATGGTATGTTCTTAAAACATTCAAACAGGGAGTTGTTCTAGGATGCCTCCAACATATTTTCTTTTAAAAATATCTATTATCAGTCTGGAGGTGGTGGCACATACCTTTTATCCCAGTACTCAGGAGGCAGAAGCAGGTGGATCTCTGTGAGCTGAAGGCCAGCCTGGTCTACAGTGCCAGTTCCAGGACAGTTAGGGCTACACAGAGAAACCCTGTCTTAACAAACAAACAAACAAACAAACAAACAAACAAACAATCTATTATCATTGTGTGATTGTGATATGTGTGGACAATTTGTTGGAGTTATTTTTCTCTTTCCACCTTTACATAGATCCCAGGAATTGAACTCAGGTCATCAGACATGCATCATAGGATGGCAAATGCCTTTATCCTCCAGGTCATTTCATTGGCCCCTTTTTACTTTTAAATGGCTTACATGTTTTCTGATAATATTCATTATCATTTATGTATTTATTCAGATGTTTGTGTATTTTATTAATCTAACATTTACTGTTTACATATTGTCTGCTAAACACTGTAGAAATAGCTGAGAATATATGACTATACAACTAGTGTTTTCAAATAGGAGACAGGATACCAAACTCTAAAGATATCATTAAGTATCTTCTAGCGTTTTTAATTTTGAGGCATAATTCCTATACAATAAAATGTTCTTATTTTTAAATGTTCAAAACTGATGAACTTTGACAAACTTATCCATCTGTGAAACTCAGTTCCAATCACGACACAGGATACTGTCAACATCTCAGAAAGGTTACTTAGTTATAGCTACCCAGTGCCAATATTAAGCCCTGGTAACCTTTGTTTCCCTTTCTGGATCTAGTATTCTATATGCATGGATTCACACAGCATGCACCCTTCTGTATCTGGCCTTCTTTGCTCAGTACAATGTTTCTGAGATTCATCTATGTTTCATTTCAGTAGTTCATTCCATTTTACTACTGAGTGGTACTTCACTGTAAGGCTAGCACACAGTTTGTTTATCCACAAGCAAACTGTGGATAGACACTTGGATTGTCTCTAGGCTTGGACTATAATGAATCAAGCTGCTGTGAATCTTTTTAACCAGCCTTTATGTAGACATATGTTTCATTTCTCTTAGGAATAAATACTTAGGAGTGAAAATACTGCATTATGATAAATGCAAATTTAACTTGACAAAAATGACTTCAAAGTGACTGTGCCATTTTACATTCTTACAAGTGCTGCATGAAAGTCCTAGTTGCTCCAAAATTTTAAAGTAGTCAATCATTTAAATTTCAACCCTTGAGTAAATTGTACTGTTGCATAATTTAAGTGTAATGTGCATTTCCCCCATGACTAGTGAAGACAACCATTTCTTCATGAGTTTAATATCTGTTTAGGCCCCTTCCCTGAAACCTAGGGGTTCCACCAATCTTTGAAGCTTGTTTTCTTCCTTCATACTGAGTTACAGTTCTCATACAGTCTCATTTCCAAGTCCTTTGTCATGTCATGCAATACAAATAATTTATCTTAGTGTGTGACTGGCTTTCAATGTCTTTTAAAATGAAAGGTTCTTAGTTCTTGATTCACCTTAAGGGTTCGTTTGGGGATATTCTATGGCATGGTTGACTACTGCTAAATCAGGAAGTTACGCTTTATTTTTCTCATAAGTTTTATAGTTATTTATTATGTTTCAAATGAAGTTATGTATGTGGTGTGAGATGGGAAAATGTCAAACTTGAAAATGGGTATCTGAGGCTGATGAGGTGACTTAGTGACTAAAGTTTTTGCTGCCTGAGTGTGAGGATGCCAGCACCCACGTCAAGAGGTGCACACAACAGTGTATGTCAGTGTCTCCGGCACTGGGGTGGAGGGTAGAGAAATGGGAAGATCCCTGGGCCTCATTGTCCAGCAGTCTTACCAAACCAGTGAGCTTCAGGATCCATGTGGGACCTTGTTTCAAAAATAAGGTTGGAGAATGGTTGAAAAAGGCCTTTGACATCCATCTCTGGTGTCCACATGCACACACACATGAACACATACACATACATGCATCCCCACACACAAATGAACATTTAGTGCTTCTGCAGTGTTTTCTAGAAACTACTTTCTCACTGGCTGATTTGAAATCCTTGCTGAAAAACAATTGGCTATGTATATGTATAATTGGGGACTTTTTACTTCTCTCCATATATCTGTGTACATGTAATGCCATTAATTACACAGTGCCTTGAATGCTATAGTTTTAGAATAAATTTTTGAGGTGTCAATCTTATTACCAGAAAAATATTCACAATTTCCAGAACTAATACTTTTGGAACTTTGATTTGAGTTTTAAAGCCCTGTAAATTAATCTGGGGGTGGTGGTGGTGGGGATGAACACTTTGACAATTTCCCATCTTCCAGTCCATGAACATAGTATATTCCCTTTTGAAATTAGGGGTGCCCATGTTTTATCAACATCTTTTTTTTTACATTTAATTAAACTTATCAAAAAGAGTTTTAAATCTGTAACATCATCCCTTTCATTATAAGAAATATTTTCTCTTGCCCTCCGGGGATAAACTCTCACTGTGGTGGTGAACACACAACTGGTTAGCAAAGAGAATAAAATCCTCAGGATTTAACTGTGTTTGGATTGTGAAAATATGTACCAGGGAGAGACACCCCAAATCTTTCCAGAGCTATTTTGTGGGTTGGTATCCAATTTTCTTTTAACCCAGGTATCAGTTTTCCCCCTCAGAAGATTCTGAGACATAGAAATTTGGGCACAGTCATTTATCATTGTTTCCCATCACCTTTCTTCTTGGATATCACCTCTTTCTTTTCCTTGCATAGGTAATAACTTCTAGAATGTTCTCCTTTTTAAATCTAAACATGTCAAGTTATATAAACTTCACCAAAAACATTGCCTTGGTAAGAAGCATGTTGCATTTTTCTTTTCACCTCCTTCAAAATACTTTCTAATATTTCAGCATTTGACAGCAACATCAGAATATTATTTAATTTCCAGACATTTAAGCATTTTCCTTATATCCTGTCTTTATTGTTTTCTTGCTTAATTCATATATAGGATGGAGATACCGTGTAGTAGTTTAATAATTCTATTTTTTTGCAAATTGTTTGTACCCTAATGTATTTATTATAATAAAACTTCACTGTGCATTTAACAGTGATATGTAGTCTCAGGATTTAGGTGACATGATCCCTATAGTCAAGTGGATCAAAGTTATTGATATTGTAGTTCAGATCATCTAGACACTGAGTTCTCTGTCTCTTAGCTCTATGAATTGCTGAAAAGGAGGGTTGAAATATTCAACAATATTTAGGTTTGAAAACATTCTTCCTGTATTCTTTAGTTGTTTTCATGTTTTCTTTATTAACATACAGGTTTGGCCTTTTTCATCTTGTTGACTGTCTTATCATTATGAAATAATAATGTACTTCCTTAAAAGGGAATAAACTTATTGTTCATTATAAAAGACTATTTGTAGATATAAATATAGACAACCTACATTGTTCATACTAATGATTTCTTTTAAAAATATCTTTTACTGTATTTTACAAATGCGGAAGTAGAGACACAGTGGTAAAGTAATTAACCCATACAGCTGGTAGTTACTGTTATGGTTATTTAAATGGCCATCTACACACTGAGCCCACACTTTCATTCACAACACTATTTTTTCTTCTCAGGAGTAATTTTTTATTTCTTTTCTTTTTTATTAAAAATTTATTTTTCTGAATTAATTTCTCCTCCTTCCCTTTCCTTTATTCAAAACCTCCCATATATTTTTCCTTGTTCTTTTTCTTTTTTTAAAAAAAATTTTGAATTCATTTTATATACTAACCACAGATCCCCCTCTCATCCCTCCTCCTGCTTCCCCCACCTTCTCCCCAACCCCTCATCCCTTCCTCCAACAGGGTAAGTTCTCCCATGAGGGGACAGCTAAGCCTGGTACATTCAGTTGAGGCAGGACCAAGCCCCTCCCTGCATGGCTCTTTTTCAAATTCATAGCCTCCTTTAAAGTTAATTGTCATTACAAACATATCTATCTGTCTGTCTGTCTACCTATCTGTCTGTCTGTCTGTCTGTCTATCTATCTATCTATCTGAATATAAAATTTGGTTGGATAACTATTTGGTGTGCTGTTCCCTGGGGAAGACTAATTCTCCCACTTTCAGCATTCCTTCATTTTCTTTATGTAGGGTTGAAGCCTCATGAGCTTTCCTTATCTACGTTAGTATGTCTGTTGGTGTAGTCCTTGTTTAGTTCCTGTTCAGGCAGTCATATCGGTAATTTAAGGGTGTGGCTTTTGATGCCATCTCACAGAAACCTTCCTGATTCTCTGTCATTTGCAATCTTTGTGCCCAATCTTCCAAAACGATCCCTGAGCCTTAGGTACAGGAGTTGTATTGTAGATATATTAGTTGGGACTGGCCTCCACAACTCTGAATTTTGATTGGTTGTGTTTTGTTTGCGTGTTTGTTTGCTTTGGTTTGGTGTTTTGTAATGGTTTTTGTCTATTGAAGGAGAAATTTCCTTGGTAGGGGGTATAAGGAAAAAATATGTAGAATGTCATCAGGCATTAGTCTGGTTTAGTAAGTGGTAGTTAGTTGTAGGTTCTCCTCATAAGATGCATTCATTAGCCCTGGGTAGTTAGTTAGGTTTTCAGTACAAGGCATGAGTTCCTTCTTGTTGAGAGGGTCTTAAGTCCATTAGAGATCTATTGGTTACTGCCAAAGTATGTGTGCCACTGTTGCACCTCAAGATTTATCATGCCATGCTCATTGTCGATGTGTTTTCTAGGTGCCATAGCTGGGTAGGACTCCTGGATGCTTCCCTCCTTTGGAAGCATACATGGTGCCTTCTGGTACCATGAAAGCTAGTCCTCAGGGAGGAGGCATTCAGGTCGGTTCCAGCTCAGAGACCTCTGGGCCTGGTGTCTGAAATGGATGGTGTCTTAGCAATATAGACTTATTTGAAAAGCAACCCAGGGTGATAGCAATAGGAGATAATCTTTTAGGAATCCCATGGACAATCCTGACCAAAATCTCAAAATAGAACTTCTCATACCTGTTGTTGGGCTTTTTGTCAAATGACCATTTGGATCTCGAGGAAGCATTGTTTGATGGGAAAATTTCATTTAAACTATGTACATATATTTATAGACTAATTTTTTAATATGCTCTGTTTCATACTTTTAGTCTTATATATAAGTGTCTATGTATTTCAGGAAGTTTTGTACACAGCATGTGATTGGGTCTCACAGTGACAATCTGCCTGTCATTTAGTGTGTTTAGATCATTTATATTTAATGAAGTACTGGTATTCTTGAGCTCAGATATATCCTCTTGGGATTCATTTTCTCTTTTTATGTCTTGGTCATTTTGGTTTTCTCCTTTATTCTTTGACATGTACGTAGTATTTTTCATGTTCTACTTTAGCTTCACTGTTGGCCTATGTCCTTTCCACGTTACAATATCACTCTATTATTGGCCAAATAGTCTTTTTCTTTTCTTTTTACTTTGTAGGTTATATGAGGTCTATGACATCTTTTCTTTCTGTAAATAACATTTTAAAAGGTAAAAACAAAATCTCGTAGCTTGTAGAACTCACAGAAGCAGAATCTAGGACAGATATGCCTGGAGGCCACTCTTGGCCAACACCACTGGTGGAAATATTCACACACTGACATTTTGTGAGATAGTCACATCTCACATTTAGTGAGAAGGACTCACTACAGTAGGAGAACATCACATTTTTCCTCCACTCCTGCTGTTAATTTAGTCATGTATTTTCCTCTGCACAGAAGTACCAGTTTGTTGTTGTACATTGTTTTTTAAACCACTGTCTTTTAAATAAAATTTAAAGACAAGAAAAGCATCTTTAATATTTACTCAAATATATGTCATTTGAGGTGCTTTTCTCTATGCAACTAGCATGCATTTCTTTCAGCTTGACTACTTTTTTTTTAACATTCAGCATTTTTTTTTAACATCTCCTCTTGGGCTAATCTGTTGGGTGTGAATTCTCTTAGCTTTTTGCTCATCTTTGTAGTGTTATTTAACCTACAAATATCCACCCAATCTATCTAGAGTTGTATGTTGAGTTCCTTGCACTTTAAATACAACACTTTGTTGACTTTGGCTGTGCTTTTGATGAGAAGTCTGCAGCCAGCTTTGTGTTTGTTCGCTGTATGTAGTCAGGTCCTTGGTCCTTTGAAGTTTTTCTTCCATGATTGGTGTATCACATCTTGGTTATGATGATTCTTGTTGTGTCTTTCTTTGGATCTTTGTGGTACTGAATCTCATGAAGTTTATATATTTTGATTGTTTATTTATTTTTTACAAATTTCCTGATTCTCCTTCCTTTCTTTTATTGTAAATACATACATTCATATGTTAAACCAGTTAGTACCATCTACAGGTGATGTAAGTCCAAATACTTTTTGTGATTCAGTTTGAATATATTTTTATGTTCATATGTTTAGTTCACTGATTTTGGTTTTTCTTGAGGCTTTAATGTGCTAATAAGACTATTATTTTTTCATTTCAAATGCATTGCTCAGCTCTAGAAATTATATTTGTTCTTTTAAAATTATTCTATTTAATACCACATTCATTACGTTTATCTTTTCCTTTAAATCTTAAAGCATGCTTGCTAATTTTGGTTCCATTGCTCCGATTTTCTTCTGGCTAGGATTAGAGTTTCATCACTTCTTTGTGTAGTCATATTTGCATTATATTACATTTTATGAGCTTCATATATTACGGAGCACGCAGTTGAATGGTTTAGATTTTTTTAAACTTTTCTTTAAGAAGATTAAACTATATTTTGCTGTGAAGTATTATTTTAAGGTCCTCTTGTTTGGTTTTGTCTGTTTGTCTTAAGCACTGCTAGGCCATGTTTAAAAGAGCCTTTATCCCTGAATTCATGTAACTGCTTCTAAAGTATGACCCTTCTGAGTTCTCTATGAATGCAGCAGCATTTAGCCGTGATGGGTAAGACTTGCACACCCGCTAACCTGACTGAGCTTTGGGGATTGTTCTGCTCCCAGTTCTGGGTCCCTTGGTCTTCTCCAGCCTAGTAGTTTCACCTGACACAACTCAGCCTGTGATTCTTAGTGACCCTTAGTTGAATGGGCAAGATTTCTCTAAATACCTCCCTCTTCCCAGGTACTCTTTTTTTTTTTTTTTTCAATTTGTAGATGACCTGTCCTGAAGTTTGTTTTGTTTTGGTTTGTTTTTTGTTTTTGCTTTTGTTTTTGTTTGTTCTCTCTGTTTGGCAGAAAGATTCCTTCTCCAGAAAGCTAGAGAACAAGCTCCTTCCTCTTCCCTCCCCACTAGGCACTGTACTATTTCATTTTCTGATGTCCAGCAGGTGAAAATGTTTGTGCCACACATTTAGTCTAAGGTTTTAATATCTGGAACTCGGGTGCCAGTCATTAACTACTTTCTAGATGAAAATGAAACTTCTTTTCCTGTGTAATGAAGAATCTTGGGCAACCTGTTTAATGAATGAAAGTGTGAAAATTCATAGGGAACACACCAAGAAATAGAAAACTTCAAGAGATTCAACCATGAGGTGACAATCATCCTGCTAGTTTAGCCCATATTTGAAGGGCTATGCATGCAAGGTAAGGGCCTCTCTGGGAGTGTGTTCTGTGGATACCTCTGTTTCTGTTTATAAAAGTGCAATGGCAGAACAGCAAAGGAAGGAGTAGCTCTGTTTGGGGATGAATTAGAAAATTATTTATGAAAGGGCAGAGGGCTTTTTGAGCAAAGTCTAGAGGGATAGAAAATGCAAAGAATTAAAGGAGGCAGTCTCAGAAGCATGTGTGGAAGACATGTACAGCTACAACATGGGGTAAATTACCTGTAGGCTTGTAGTACACACAGGAAGACCCTGACTGTAGCTATGCTAATAAGTTAAACCAGAATCTAGCAGCCCGAAAGAAGGCTTTAAGAGAGAAGTTATGTATTGCAGTAGGTCAGACACAAAACGTTTTGCTGCCAATGTGGGAAATTCATTAGCAAGAAACATAGCTGGGCATAGCAGTGTTTTTCAACTACAGAGAGCAAACCCTCACCAAGGTTGTAAAGTTAATTTTTCTTTAACAGAATAGAGTAGAATAGAGAATGTTACTGTGCATATTTTCAGAGTAGTTTTTGAAACTTTTATTTTACCAACTTACATTTGATTTTAATTATATATCTATAGTAAGTCATAATCTAAATATATTTTTTTATAATGATAGGAAAAATGTTTTAAAGCCATCATGTTAGCATACTATAAAAGTTGTCTAGTTGAAAGATTATGAAGCTTAGTCAAAGCATTTAAAAATGGAAAGAGTGGGGATGATAATGAAAAGACAGAAGCTGCAGGGTTGAGAGCTTGCTAAGTTTTGTGGCTTGAGAGTAACAATGGTAGCTGCGATTTTTTAAAACAATGTTTATGTTGTGATGCTGGGGATTCAACAGAGAGCCTGGTACATGCTAGACAAGCACTCTACCACCTAGTTACATCCCAACAGATGGAACCTTTGAGTTTTTCACATACAGTAGAGTGTTTGATGAAGATTACTAAAATGCCATATGAAGAAGAATAAGTTTTTACAAGTCATAGCATGTCAGACAAACACCAAAAATACCGAAGGAGCAGTTAGGAAAGAATCTAAAACATCTCTACTCTTAAACAGTAAAAAAAAAAAAAAAAAAAAAAAAAAAAATCAGCCCGACAGTGATTCTCACTTGGAGATGGGAAATTGTAGGAAGTAGGGGTGAGTATAAAAGCAGAGTAACCCAGCAGCGCATGTACCAACTTGGGAAAGAAACTAAATGAAATCAGACATTTTCTTCTCAATACATTATTTCATTTTTTTGTCTTAAAGGAAAAAAAGTTATTTGATGATGAAGTAAAGCCCATTG
Organism: Peromyscus maniculatus bairdii; assembly: GCF_049852395.1. Taxonomy (NCBI): domain Eukaryota; kingdom Metazoa; phylum Chordata; class Mammalia; order Rodentia; family Cricetidae; genus Peromyscus; species Peromyscus maniculatus. Next base: position 35,515,430 of record NC_134855.1, read on the forward strand.
GATGATTTTGACAAAATATAGAAATATAGAAGATCGACAGAACTGTACATTATATGTAATGCACGAGACCTTAAGCCCTTGATGACATTTATCTTCACTCGTGAGAAGAGATTTAATAAAGTAATTTATTAGGTCCCTTCTCACTCATAAAAAGAAATGTCGTAAAAGACATATTCCTTCATATATTCTCCATATATTGAGTATTAATCCTTATATTACTGACACAGTGTGGTGTGCTAAATTTTCCGTGGTTCCATTTTAGAGCAAAACAAATGTAGATGCTAGGACAATCTTAGATTTGGGGGGCAGAAAATTTTAAGATTGATAGATGCTCTCAAGTTTCTCAATTTGGAGTGCATATTAATTTTCAGAAAAGAACTGACCTTGGAAAATGAGCTGAACATCATTTCAGCTGTTTGAATTATGATACCAAATAAGATATCCACTCAGTGACAGAGAGAACACTTTACACAGAATGAGTCTGCTTTCTGGTCTCCCCTCTCCGTGAGAGTGGAAAGGCAGGCAATGATGGGATGTAAACTTCTCTGATCTCTGAAAAACAAGTTGATTCATAGTTTCTTGTGCATAAGATGGGAGAGCCATCACCCTATAAGAACATTGTGCTTAAATGACAAGTATTCACGGTGTTCATTTCTATGTTGTAAGTAAAAGATAAACAAGTATTTCATAGATATACAAAGTTTAGACCAAAGACAAATAGGAAGATAGAGAATTTAAGGATATACTAATCCTAGCTCACTTTATTTTAGTCAGTGATAATGATGCCAAGTAAAATTTAAACACTGAAGTTTTGGGCCATTTTAGTTAGGTGTTTTTGTTGCACTTAAAATATTCACCTTTGCCTTTCATGCTCATCTGCACGAGAGAATGGAACTGTCATATTCAATAAAATTTCAGGTATATCTTCCGTTGTTTGAGACATGAGCAAAATGATGTACTACAGAGCAAATATGAACTGATTTCAGAAATTGACACAAATTCCTACAATTGACACAAAGTGACAGTTCTCTTCAAAGGGAAGCTGCTGACATTGGATTGGATTATTGTCCTCAAAGATGACTTGTGTTCAGTAGCTTGGTAAAAGGGAAGGGATTTTAGGAAAATAGACAGATAATGCAGTTTGATCAACTGTCACAGCAATGGATCTATGTAAACTGCAGGTTTCTTTGTTGAAGTCCCAAACAGAGGCTTTCTTTCTTCTTGGAAAAAGTTGAAGATGCATCTTGCATGTCTAGAGTCCAAAAGTCTAATGCAGTTGCACCCTGTTAAACAGAAACCTTGCAAGAGAAAAGGTCCTGCTTTCTTTGGGAGTGTGGGCTTTCACCTCTGTAGCAAGAAGACTCGTTTTTTAAAAAAATAGAAGTCACAGGCCAATTAGCAGAAGCAATATGGCCAGCTTCCCATTCTCTGGTGCAAGCTGGTATATATGTTTGTAGTATAATCAAAGACATCGTCTGATAATTTAGTGAGTACAGTGTGTACAGTGCCTCATATGGAATAGATGCCCACATATTTTCAGTTTGTATAAGCACTTATTTAAAAATTTAGGAAAATTCTAAAAGGCTCAGAAGTATATAAAGTAAAAACAATTATGTTCTCCATTTTACATGTTATTATTGATAATAATTGCATTTATAATTATATTAAGAGCCATACATAAAAATTCTCAAATGGCTACTTGTATTTTATAAAATATCAGGTAAATAAATTATATAGAAGTTACCAGTAGGTAATAGGGAGGGGAGCACATCAAGGAAACTCTTTCTAATATAAAAACGAACTGGCAAATGAGAATTCTAAGAATATAAACTTCGATGCTATTAATAAGTCATTTCAATTTCCAGACAGAAATAAGATTGGCATATAAAACTAAAACCACTTAGCCCCTAAACATGAGCGAGTAGACTAGAAAACAAGCCAGAGCTGTGTCAGTAAAGAGAGTCACGTGGAGAGCAGTGGCAGTGGAGCCAATGTGTGCTGAATGGAACAGGAGAGGACTTTTATTCCACCAAGTGCGCTTGAAAACATTTAGTAGCCACCACCGCACGTCCAGGTGTGTGCAGTAACACGGTGATGGAGTGAATGTCAAGAGCTGAAATTTGGAGACAGTAAAGCCAAGTGGTGTTTCTTCCTGCCCTTTGTTAAGCCCACCCCTTCTTTGGAAATTGAGATGGGGGTTTTCATCCGGGAAAACAAATGGAAGAGAAGACACCAAGCAGAGCAACGTGTTTTTGAAAGGCATCAATTAGCTGAGATTAAAAGATCTCAGTTGACATGTTGAGGGAAGAGTATAGGGCTCAGCCGAACCTTCTGGAAGGACAAAACCAAGAAGTTGGCAGAACTGTGGTTTGAGAGTTTTTTGTTTGCTTTTATTCACAACAGTTTAAAATCACGTTTGAAAGTTCATCACGTAGAATTAAAGTTTGGCATAAACAAGCCAACACACCAGATTTTAAGATAGATGAGAAAAATCACCACTTTTTGATGAGTAGTCAAGTTGCTAAGGAGGCGTCTGTAAATCATCGGAAGAGATGGTGCTTCTCAAAGTTGTCTGGAGTCAGCACCACGGGGCTTCCCAGGGAGGAGTAAGTTGAGGTTTGTCGTTACTTAAAACGCAATTGCGCTTATCTGATTGCAAAAGCTGGGCAAATAAGACCTTAGAACTTAACCCATAAGCCAACGGATTAAGATAAATATATGATGTGGGTCAGCAAGATGGCTCTGCAGACAGAGGTGCTTGCTGTGGTGCCTGGTGATTTGAATTGGACCCCTGGTGCCCACATGGTAAGAGTTGAGAACTGACTGCTAAAAGTTGTTCTCCAACCCGCGTATGCACGGTCTCATGCGCACGCGAGAAGGCATGCGCACTCACTGCATAAATAAGTAAATAAATGAAATAAAATTCAAACAACTATTTGATGCTCTTACAGTTGTTCTAGCGCATGTTGCTAAGGATTCAAACACGAGCCGAGACAAAGGCAACAGGATAGTAGGTAGAAAACATTCCCTCTTTAGGGGAGCTCTGAAACTGCAATTGTATGGCCTCCTTCTGCTGTGACACCAGAGCAGAGCACAGAGTCTGGGAATTCTATAAATAGGTGTGGGCATCAGTACAGAATCTTCAGTCTCTGGTTTTACCTCACAGCTTCAGAGTTGCTTAGAGCAGCATGCTAGACGAGATTACACGATACAGTCGAAGAAAAAAGTCTGCCAGCCAGAATGACTTTGACTCGTCAGTCAGTGTTGAAGGGAAGAACTAGCCGGCCTCAGTGGTGGACACTGAACACAGGGAAATGGAAAGCCCCAGAGCTTTCTACACTAGGCCTGGAATCATATCTAAGTCTCTGGCAGCTTACATTGCCCCCTCAACACCCCGCCCCCACAGATGAAGAAGAGACAGGAAAAAAATGGGTGGGCAGAGAAATAATTTTCCCTAATACTTATTCCAGGGAGTCTGCGTTTCACCTGGAAGAACATAAATTGGAAAGTTTTCAGCATCAGGGGATGTGGGGACTTGAGAGCAAAATTAATTTTAGTTAGGGAAGAATAAAGATCATTTCTTACAACCGTGAGTTGTAGATGTGCAAAACACTCTCCATAAAGCAGACACGACTAAAGCCAAAATGAAAAACTGGGGGATTGCAAAGTGGATATGGGAGATGGAGAACAATGGTGATTTGACTTGTGTATTTTTGAAAAACTCTTTCAAGTGTCCACACAGAGCATTCATATATTTTCAACAAATCCCTGAAGACAAATAGGTCAAGTGTATGCAGAGTAAGTGACCTCTCACAACAATCTACAAAGTGTAGAGCCTCAAGATGGTTCTCATGTCCATAGTGCCCGTGGGGGCAGACAAAACCTTATCAAACTACAAAGATGTGGTCATTAACACAGGCTGATGCTGACATAATGAAATCGAGAGTATGGAAACAGGTGAGGGAATATATATATATGCTATTGTTGTTCCTTTGATTTAGTGAGAGAGGGGGAAATGATTGTACAAAGTGGATAGACTTTTGGAGAAAACCTAAATGTCGATCACTAAAATAACTCCCAGAAGAAGACACATAAATGACAATTTTGTAATAATACCGAGGAAAGCTTTTATTTATTTATTTTTTGAGGCAGGGTCTCATGTATCCCAGGCTAGCATGGAAGTTGCTGTGTGTTGGAGGGTGACTCCTGGCCTCCCGCCTCCACTTCTTGTGGCTGAGATAACTAACGCACCCCCACCCACAAGTTTCATGCAGGTTGGGAATCTAACCCTGGTCTTCATGAGTGTTTGGCAAATATTCTCCTAACTGAGCTGTCTCTCCAGAGCTGCTGTTCTTCTTTTTCTTTTTCTTTTTTGTCAGTGTTCGAGATTGAACTTTGGGCCTCATCTATGTCAGGCAAGGGAAGCTGTTTTAATGGTGATGCCAAAGATAAAAGAATAACTGAAGGTAATGAAGGTAACTTTTGTTCTGTTATGTGTACTATATTCACTTTCTAACTACATTACCTAGAATTTCTCGAACAGTGTAGGAGAGTGAATTAGTAATGGAACAGCTTCTGTTTCTAAATCACTAACTCATGTTGAGACTTACCTATAGGTCTGATGCTGTCTTCAGCCTTAAAGGGTCTCATTGTTCTAGAAGAAAATCTTTTCATGTGGAATACAGACTGTTTACTACTTTAAAACCAGACATACTTGTTAATGTCTAAAAAACATTTGTAGTTTCTAATATAAATTACATGAACAGATCTTTCTGTCGTTCTGCTTCCATTGAAACTATCCTTTCCTAGACGATCTCACTATGATCCTGATGTGATTTACTCTCATCTCACTCTGGCTGTTCACCTCTGTGCCATGTCACGTGTTTAATTTGAAGTGTTCAACTGGACGATGAGCAGGCTACATTGATTAGGATTTTCTGTTAGCACTGAACTGTTTTGTCAAACGTGATTTCACCTCATTTCTCACTCCTCAGAAAAGAGGTTTCTATGACGAAAAATATTTAATTCCAAAGGCAACGCATCCACATTTACCTTGTGTGGGGGGATAGTGAGAGCTACGCAAAGCTCACCTGTCCTGCTGGGTTGAGGTGCTGTGACAGGGGAATGATCAAAACTCATGTTGTTCTTCTCTTCAACTTCCCATTCAAAATATGCACCATAGGTAAAATTTCTCTTCTGCCATTGGATAAATATCTGGAAACTCCATAATATCCACATTCCTAAATATGATAAGCTTGGCCCTCATCCTGTCAGAACAGAGACCCATAAAGTCCGCAGTCCTTATGTATGCTACTCTTGGTGAGCACACTCACTCTCACAGTCCTTAGGTATGATAAGCTCTGTGTGCACTCTCATGCTCAGAACAGCTGGGGCATGGGAACTGGACATTCAGTGCCCAACACGAATGAGAACAAACTTTTCCCATTCTCTCAGGTGGGGTAACTCAGATAAGGTACTGATGCCCGAGAGAGGTGGCTGAGCTCATATCTTCTGTCATTTTCTGCTTCTACCTCAGGTTGCAAAGTGACTTCTGGGACTTCTAGAGACAGTGCCCAGAGAAGGACTCTGTACTGTTTAAAGTGACCTTTCTTGAAGAAATAGCTTCTCATTACATTCCATCCCATCAGGGCTCAGCCTCTAGGATTACATGTTCACCACATCTTGGCACTGTAGACATGAGTTCACATGTAAGTTCCTGCCCATGATCGTCTAGAACAGTATAGGAAAGGGGTGCACTGGGTCCACCGATCCCAGGCAGGGCATCTTCTTCACACTGCTCTGGATATGTCCCCATTTAAGTCAATTGTGGTTATTGTTCTATGAGGTTGATTTCTCATATTTCACACTTCACAGAAGGGATTTGAAACTCTCAGCTTCCTCATATTTACCTTTATAGTCGAGATGGGCAGTTTAAGTAAGGTTAAATTGGATATTCCAGTGAACTCATGCTGAACCCGAATTACTTACAAATATTTCGTTTAATCCAGACACAAACTGCAATTTGATCTTTAAATACAGCACATGTATCTTTCCTAAACAAGAAGCTAGGATTAAAGAATACAGCCAGGATTCTTTATTGTTTGAACTGATGATATCTGTAATATATATAACAGATAGTGCAATTTGTATTTTTGTTGATTTGCAAACATTCTGTATAAAACAATAAAGACTGAAACAGCAAGGTCCATACAAGTCAATAGTAAACAGTTTGGCTGGGGAGATGGCTCATTTGATAATGTATGTGCTGCACAGCTTGAGGATCTGGGTTTGGACTATCAGCATTCACATAAAGAACCAGGTCTGGCAGCAGCAGCATAATTTCCATGCTGGAGAGGCAGGAACAGGAAATTCTGATGCTTTCTGGCCAGTTGGTGCAGTTGAATAGACGAGCCCCATGTCCAGTGATAGACTGTCAAAAAAACAAGGTGAAGAGCTATTGATGGAGAAACTGGTACCAACCTCGGGCTTCCACATGGGCACACACATGTGCACTTGCACATTCAAATGTAGACACATATACAAACATCTATCACACATGCACCAAAACCAAAATTTTTAATTAAAAATATTAAGTTGGGTCTGGAGAGATGGCTCAGTGGTTAAGAGCACACTGATGTTCCGGAGAACCTGAGTCTGGATCTCAGCCCCTCCACCAGGCCTATGCCATCTGGCCCAGCTCTCCCACCCACCCCTGTGGCTGGGGATGGGGCCATCTCTCCAAAGTACAGAGGCCAGCTCTCCCCATGGGGAGGAGGGTGGTGCCAGTTCTCTGGCTCAGAGTGTCCATCGAGAGGTAAGGCCAGCTATCCCAGGGCCAGTGAGGTGTGGGGCTGGCTCAACACAGCCCTCCAATTTCAACATGCATAGTTCTTATGACTCCTTGTGGCAACACGGGCCATGGACATCATCACAAATCCCATTTGCAGCAGTAATATGGACCCAGACATGGCCCTTGGCAGCAGATCAGGCCCAGATGACACCATGGCCCCAGGTGACAGTGCTGATCACTCAGATCAACAGGACCCCAGTTTCGGCTGACCCCCAGACACCAACATGGCCACAGGTTGTGGCTCAGACCCCAGGCATCCATGTGGCCTTTGGTGGCAACATGGGCCATGACATCAACACAGACCCCAGCTGTGGCAGGACCATGGACCCAGACATGGACTTCGGTAGCAGCCTAGGCCCAGATGTCACCATGGCCCCACGTGACAATGTAGACCATTGAGATCAGCATGGCCCTGGTAACGGCATGACCCTTGGACACCAGCATGGCCACAGGATTAGGCCTAGACCCTGAGCATCCATGTGGCCTTTGGTGGCACCACAGGCCACAGACATCAACAAAGTCTCTGGCTGTGGTAGGACCATGGACCCAGACATATGGTCCTCATCAACAGCCTGGGCTCAGATGTCACCATGGCCCTAGGTAGCAGCACAGGCCACTCAGATTTGCTTGACCCCCACGGCAGCAGGGCCCTCAGACACCAACATAAAATATTTTTGCTATAAATTTGGTGTATAATTTTATTCGATAAAACTTTGTTTGTTACCTTGATTTGATTAGTACTTTTATATGTATAATATTTCCATAATAGATTTAAATTAAACTTTAAAATTTTATTGGATTTGCATAAAAAATTTCCAATGAATTTTCTTAAAATGTTAATATACAAATACCTATATTTTATATATAATATACAATGGAATCAAATTGAAGACCCAGACATGAATTCATGTAAGATGATCATGCAGGTTTTGTCTTGTCAGGTTGTTTATACAGTGGATTACATTTATCAGTTTACATATGTTGAAACATCCCTGCATCTCTAGGATGAAGCCTACTTGATCAGAGTGGATGATCTTTTCGATGTGTTTTTGGATTTGGTTTGCAAGTATTTTATTGAAAAAATTTTCATCTATGTTCATAAGGGAAATTGGTCTATAATTCTTTTTTTAGGTCTTTATGTGGTTTGGGTATCAGGGGAATTGTGGCCTCCTGAAAACAACTGGGCAGTACCCTTTTTGTTTCTATTTTGTTGACTACTTTGAGGAGTATCGACATTAATTCTTCTTTGTAAGCCTGATAGAATTCTGTAATAAAATCATCTAGCCCTGGGCTTTCTATGGTTAGTAGACTTTTAATTACTGCTTCTATTTCACTAGTGGTTATATATCTGTTTAAACTGCTTATCTGATCTTTATTTAACTTTGGTGAGTGGTATGTACCAAAAATTAATTTCTTTAGATTTTCCAGTTTTGCAGAGTACAGGTTTTTAAAGTATGCCCTTATCATTCTCTGGATATCCTTGGTCTCTATTGTTATGTCCCTCCATTCATCATTAATTTTGTTAATTTGGATATTCTCCCGACTTTCACCTAATTTTGATAAAGGTTTCTCAAATTTACTGATTTTCTGAAAGAACCAACTCTTTGTTTTATTGATTCTTTGTATTTTTTGTTTGTTTGTTTCATTTTATTGATTTTACCCCTGAGTTTGAATATTTCCTGTTGTCTACTTCTTTGAGATATGATTTTTTCTTCTTTTTCTTCCTTCCTTCCTTCCTTCCTTCCTTCCTTCCTTCCTTCCTTCCTTCCTTCCTTCCTTCCTTCCTCCCTCCCTCCCTCCCTCCCTCCCTCCCTCCCTCCCTCCCTCCCTCCCTCCCTCCCTTCCTTGCTTCCATCTTTCAGGTGTGTTGTTCAGTTACTGGTATGAGCTCTCACCAATTTTTTATTTTATGTAAGCACTTAGTGATATGAACTTATCTCTTACAGCCACCATTATTATGCCCCATAAGTTTGGATATATTGTGTATTTATTTTGATTCAATTTGAGAAACTCTTTAATTTCTTTATTTGTCTTGACCCATTTTTCATTCAGTAGAGAGTTGTTTTGAGTTTGTAGGCTTTCTGTTGTTTCTGTTGGGCCTGATAGACCAGGGAGTTATTTTAATTTCCTTTTATCTGTTGATATTTGCTCTGTGTTTCAGTATGTGGTTAATTTTGGAGAAAGTTCTAAGAGGTATAGAGAAGAATGTGTATTATTTTGTGTGTGCATGAAACATTCTGCTAGTATCTGTCAGGTTTATTTGGTTTATAATTTCAGGTAGCTCCAGCATTTCTCTGTTTAATTTTTGTCTACATGACCTGTCTCATGTAGTGGGTATTGAAGTCTCCCACTATCAGTGTGTGAGGGTCAATATGTGATTTAAGCTTTAGTAATGTTTCTTTTTAAGATCCTTTTGTTTGGTGCATATATGTAAAGAACTGCAATGTCCTCTTGGTAGATCTTTCCTTTGATGAGTATGTAATGTTCTTCCTAATCCGTCTGTCTGTCTGTTGTTGTTTTGTTGTTGTTGTTGTTGTTGGTGGTGGTGGTGTGTGTGTGTGTGTGTATGTTTCCCTTCTTTTGTTTTTTCTGGTCTGAGATTATTTATTCCTTGTCTTTTCTTGGATGTGGTTAACTTTTTTAGGTTGGAATTTTCTTTCTCGCATCTTCAGTAGGGCTGGATTTGTAGATAGCTACTAATTAAATTTGGTTTTTATCATGGAATGTCTTATTTTCTCCATTTATTGTGTTTGAAAATTTGGCTGGTTATCACAGTCTGGGCTGGCATCTGTGGTCTGTTAGTCTGTAGAACTTCTGGGTCCAGGCCCCATTGGCTTTTAGAGTCTCCAATGAGAAGTCAGGTGTTATTCTAATAGGTCTGCTTTTATATGTTACTTGGTCTTTTTTCTTCATGCAGCTTTTAATATTCTTTCTTTGTTCTGTACATTTTGTGGTTTGATTATTATGTGCTGAGGGGACTATCTCTTCTGGTCTAATCTATTTGCTGTTCTGTATTTTTTTTTTTTTACCTTGATAAGCATGTCCTTCTTTTGGTTAGGGAAATTTTCTTGTATGATTTTGCTAAAAATATTTTCTATGCCTTTGAGCTGGGATTCTTTTCCTTTCTCAATTCTCATTATTTGTAAGTTTGGAATTTTCATAATGTCACAGATTTCCTGGATGTTTTGTGTCAGGCAGTTTTTAGATTTAACATTTTCTTTGACTGAGGGATCCATTTCTTCTTTGTCTTCAATGCCAGAGATTCTCTCTTCCATCTCTTGTATTCTGTTGGTGAGACTTGCCTCTGAATTTCATGTCTGAATGCCTAAATCTTTCATTTTCAGATTTCCCTCAGTTTGGGTTTTCTTTATTGATTCTGTTCCTACTTTCAGGTCTTGAATTGTTTTGTTCATTTCCATCTACTGTTTTTTCCCTTCTCCATACATTTTTTTAAATGAATTTATTCATTTCCTGTTTAGGAACCTCTATTTTACACACACACACACACACACACACACACACACACACACACACACACACACATTGGTTTTTTTTTTTTTTTTTTTTTTTTTTTTTTTTTTTTGAGACAGGGTTTTTCTGTGTAGTTTTGGTGCATGTCCTGGATCTTGCTCTGTAGACCAGGCTGGCCTTGAACACATAGAGATTATGTGTTAACAAGTTAACAAGTGCTGAGATTAAAGGCGTGCACCACCACTGCCTGACCCTTCTGTTATATTCTTAAAGGCTATTTTAAGATCCTTGTTTTATGCTTTCCTGCAGTTCTCAGGGCCTATTGTGGTAAGGTTGTTGGGCTCTAGTGGAGACATATTGTTCTAACTGTTATTGATTGTGTTTTTACATGTGGCATCTAGGCATCTGGGTTTTGGATGTTCATAATTCTAGGTGTAATTCTGGTCTTGTATTGTTGAGTGGATGTTTTATTCCTTGGTTTCTGTCGTTCTCTCTGGTTCTTAGAGGCTTGGGGTGGCTGTTTTTTTTTTTTTTTTTTTTTTTTTTTTTTTTTTTTTTTTACCTGGTAGGGAATTCCTCTGGGATCCTGCTAAAAGCAGCCATCAAGGGTTCCAGGTAAAATATCTTCTTTTTATTAGAAACTGGTACTTAGTAATGTGTATGGGCTAGGAGGGCTGAGGGGGCCCACAGGAGTGAGGAAAGCAATGTGTTCTACCAGGATATGCTTAGATTCCTGGGAATGGGGGCAGAGAGTGAGGAGAGGTCACAAGAGGCTATGGAGCCGGGGATAAGACTGGGAGATTTATATTGGAGGAAAAGAGGGAGAGTGAAGATATGAAGCTCATTCACTTGTTCACGTTTGCTGAAGGTTTTCTGGGAATGCCTTCTGACATTGGGGGTTGGGATAACAGGATGAGTAGTGGGAAAGGTTGGAGGAGAAATTGTATAACCTTTGGCGATCTTCTGGAGATGGCAGCAGAGAGGCAGGTGAGGCTGAACCAGGTGGTCTGCTACAGAGCTGGGGTGAGACTGAAGCAGTGGATTTAGAGCAGAGGAGGGAGCGGTGAGGATTCAAATAAGGCTGCCTGCTTCCTGGCATGGAGAGTGGTTGGTGGGTTGCCAAGGAAAGTCTGCTGGTGTTTGGGGCTGACTATCCTTAACTTCAAGATTTAAATACATTTAAATAAAATATTTCAATGGAAAACAATCAATGAATATTCCAGGTAACAACATTAACAAATAGCTTTGCAGAAGAAAGTGTAAGATTCTACCAAATAGAGAAGGAACGTTAGATAAAGGAGCTGAACAGTGTTTACAGAAGGAATTAAAAGAAAGTTGCCTATCGTCACTTTTTTGTAAGGGGGCAGAGATGACTTGGAGAGAGAATTTGAAACATACACTCATGGTTAATCTTGTCTGTCAGCTTCATTGAATTTGGATCAACTGAGGGACCAGCTTCTGGGTAGACCTTGGAGGGATTTTCTTAATAGGTTAATTGTAGTGGAAAGACTCATCCTAGCTGCATCCCCATCTGTTGGTGACCCAGACATACAGAAGTCCAAGGGAAGAGCTTCTACACTTTTTCCTGTTTGCCTTTATGTCTTGTTGGTGAGTTCATCTACTTTGTGAGCTCATCCACCCTGTGATGGCTACTATTTTCATCCTTCACCAACACCAGAACTCAGATTCTTCTATTGCCTGACATGGACTGTGAGAACCTTGTTCCTCTTATTCTTATTCACTTCCTGGTCATGAGGTTTGCCTTGTTACATTCAGCTATCTTGACTAAAGCCCCAAAGCCAGAGGGTCAACTGGTTGTGGACTAGAACCTCCAAAATCCCTTCTATTTTTACCTGTTGGTGATCTCCGGTTATTTGTTATAGTGATGGAAAGCTGACTAATACCCCTAAGGAGTATCTTAAACCAAGAACAGCATCCTTAACAGGCATGAGTCTTCTTTTTGGATTCTACACCAAAGACCACACTGCCTCTCATCACTGCTCGCTGCCTACTGTGTGGCAATGACTCAGTGTTTTGAGGCTCGGTATCTCAGAATCTAAAGCTTTGGTGATGTCCAAATGATAGAAACAACTATGGTGTAACCTGCTAAGACTTACTTGCTACAGATTACCCACAGGCTGTTTTGGGGTGAGATGTTTCACGTAAGTATTGTCTGTAGAATGCTAGCCCAGAGATCTAGATCCAGCCTAAGTTACAAGAGTGAATCTCTATGCTTTTGTTAATTGTATGTTTTACACAGAATAACAATCCTTTTTTCAGGCTGAGGGGTTTTGTGCATTTTCCTTGTCTTAAAATTCTATTTATTATTTTTTGAGAATTTCATAAAATATATTTTGATTGTATTTACCCCTTTCCCAACTCCTACCAGATCCCCAACTCCTACCAGATCCTCCCCTGCTTTCTAGACACTCAACTTTGTTCTCTCTCTCTCTCTCTCTCTCTCTCTCTCTCTCTCTCTCTCTCTCTCTCTCTTTCTCTCTCTCTCTCATCCATCCAGTCTAGTATGTAGTACCTGCCCTCCTGCCCTCCAATGTTGTAGATATACCAGATGACACACCATTAAAAAAACCTGACCTTTCTTCTCCCAGCAGCAATCAAATGTCAATAGTCCCTCAGCTAGGGGTCAGACTGGTTTTGTTCCCACATCCTCTCTTCCATGCTGGGATTTTGTGTGGCTTGGGCTTGCATAGGTCTCGTACATACTGTCATAATCACTGTGAGTTCATATGTGTTGGCTGAAGGTTTTTTTTTAGCCTTTTTTTGTAGCTACAAATGCTTGTTTTAAAAAGATCTTGACAGTACTATGACTAGAGCAATTAAAAACAAGCAAATACACATGCGCGCACGCTTGCTTCAAAAAACCACAACTACTTATTATTTAATCCTTCATGTTTCAGCTGCTATTAAATAAAATTCACGGGAGCTGCCAAACAAAAATAAAGGTAGACATGTTGCCCATAGTGTGTGTTTGTTCATGGAATGATAGGTACAGATATGTGTGTGCCTATGTGGACACAAAAGGAAGAAAATGTGTGGTGGAGAAACATAGACAGTGAGAAAGAGGAAGAAAGAGGTAGAGAGGACACTCAGGTGGAAAGGGCATATTTCAGAGGAAGTTAAGTGGGCTCCAAATCCTAGCAAAGAAGTAAAGAAGCTGAGAGAAAGCTATGGGGAAGATGAATCATTTACTACCTTTGTCTGGAGCCATGAGAGTCAATGAGACAGTTTGGACTATTGCATTTCAGAAGGAAGGCTTAACTCAGTCTCAGAAACAGGTTCCTGGTCTTTTATTCAATTTTTTCCCACTCATTTTATCTTTTTCCTGAGCACTATATAGGCAATAGGTGGCTGGATGGGAAGAACAACATATTTACACTATAGTCACATGAAGTGTAAATGATTGAATACATTGAAAAGCTATAAGAAAACATACACGTTACAGGAGTTTTTATTTATAATATTTAGCAGTATATTTTTAATTTAAATTTTTTCCTTCTCCAATAACACATTTCTACGTATCATGTATTATGTGGGGCATACAGGATGACATGAGCTACAAAGATGGTGCCGAGAGGAAGTTAGCCCAAGTTTTTTACTCCGAGATTAGATGCAAAGATCAGGAGATGATGTCAGTGCATAAACAGCTCGTAAACAAAGAGATGAGTATAGGGTGACCTTTAAAATGATCAGTTGGTTCCTTCCACCCCCTTCTAGTATTCTGAGGTTTTCTGCTATAAAAGAGGCTTGCTGCCTAATAATAAATAAGTTCTTGCTTGACTTGACTCCCCGCTGCATCTGATTGTCTCTGGGTAAGAGGAAGGCTGGGAAACGGGTAAGCAGCACACTTAACCTTTCCTCGCTTCCAGGCCACCTCTGCAGAGGTGACCTACGTCCCCTGTGGGGTAAGACCTCACAGCTGGCGTCAAATGTGGGGTTCAAAAGTATGTTTGACTGAGGCCAAGCGGTCTTCCAGGGTAAGTGAAACCCTCAGTATGGGTAATGCAATTTTTCCAAAAGATCCCCAAGAGCCAGGGGAGGCCAAAGAAGGCAAAGAGGAACAGGAGGGTGAAGAGACCAAGTTTGAAGTCACCCCCTCTGTACCTTGTGAGCCATATACCCCAAAAGAAGCAGCCCCCCTTGCCTCACATCCCTGAAACAGGGAAATGTTCCATACTACCTTTAGAAGGGACCTATGTGACTGGGGTACCTATGACCAGCCATCAGCTGGGGATTGGGGAGCCAATGAAATAACTTATACAGAGGCCTATATTACCCAGATAGGGCCCCAAGGGAGGCAAGGCACAGGGACCCCCAAGAGCAGACCCCCAGGCCTTTCCTGTTAATCTGGCCCCTGGCCCTAATAGGCCACAAGAATGGTATCTGTGGGAGGCCAAAGACCTTAAGGAACTCTGCAAGGCAGTGGCAAAGGATGGTCTGAATGCCCCTTGGTCCCAGATCCTACTGCAGGATATTGCGTATAATCCCTGTGTCCCCAAGGATTGGCTGGACCTGGCTAAGGCTGTCCTTTCAAGCACTCAATATATCAAATGGTACACCCACTATAAGGAGGAATGTAGAGTTCAAGTAGAGGACAATCAAGCTGCTCAGCCCATGATCCTGATTACTTTAGGCATGTTGGCAAGAAATGCTAACTGGTACTCTACTGGGGTCCAGCAGGCTGCTGTCCCGGCACCATACCGAGACCAGGTGTGACAGGCGGGACCTACAGAATCCCCCATAGCTGGAGTCAGGCAGAAGCCCAATGAGAAGCCCTACCATAGACCAGGTCCAACAGAGCATTAATTGGAAACTACTGACTGGACCCCTCCAGGACCAATTTATAAAGATACTAAAGATTCTGGTCTGGAATGGAATGAATTCAGAGCACAGTGTTGCCTGCGCAGGGCTGAAAGAGGCTTCCATGGGACGATGGGTGTTTGCCACCCAGGATCTGGGCACCCAACATCACCAGACCCAGACACTGGCCTTGGCGGTGTGATCCCAGATGGCTGCCCTGACTGAAGCTTTCTCACGGGCCCTGGCAACTCAGCGTTAGGGGACTGCAAAGCCTGTGACCCATGGGGGCCTGCTTTAGATGTGGGCAGGAGAGGCATTTTAAGCACGAGTGTCCTCTGTAACAGCCTTCCGCCTGCCAACAAAAGGCTTTAGGTTTTAGGTGTAGGAAGAGATATCATTGGAAAAAGGACTGCAGGTCAAAATTCAGCATAAACAACTTGGGCTAACTTCCTCTCAGCACCATCTTTGTACTTCATGTCCATGTCATCCTGTATGCCCCACAGTATTAGTGTCCACTTCAGATACTAGAGGATTTATAATCAGATAACAGCCTTTTAAAATAAATGAATGTATTTATCAATGAATGTAAGAAATCTGCTTCTGTATTAAAATAATAATAATTGACCAGTTCAGAGGCAGTGCTGATTTGTCATAGAGTAACTTTCCATTGTATTGTTTCATTTGGAAATTATTATTGCACAACAATATTTTATAGCCCAGAGATTTAGGATTGAAATAACCACTGATGAATACTTTCAAAACAATATCATAATACCATAAGAGGTGGACACAAATTTCAGGGCATTAAGAGGTCATTGTGGTGCTATAACTTGGGTGGCTCCTGATTGTCCAAGATCACATTCCCACCTGTACAGGACATGATTTGCTACAAGTGCTCTCCAGCAGGAAAGCCTTGATGGTAAGCTTTGTGTCTGTTATCTGAGTAATGGCTGAGATCCACGTGAAAAGCATTCTACTCAATCCAGTAGGCAAATGCAGTGTTTAAAGTCAGCCAGCAGGCCCTAATATTATTTAGGATTCACTGAAGGATTCCTTAATCTCAGATCTTCAAAAGATGTCATTAGAGGATAAAATATTTAACTAAATGCAATAGATGACTAGGTTATTGTCTTAGATACTCAACATTAAATATTGCAAATGGAGACAATTCTCATCTACTTGGCAATGATCCCTCTTTAGAGATTATTAAAAACTGTTAGTTATCTGGGCCTTCAGTGTGAACACATTTTTTTTTTGTTTTTGAATATGCAGAAGGAGATAATGGTTAGGAAGCCATCTAGTATCACTAGATACTTATCGCTGCCATTTCAATCCCCATCTTTGTAAATCATCTCCTTCCACCTACATGCAAATCACAGAAAGAATGTGCCATCTTTGGTAGTGTAGGTAGTTGATGTTAAAGTACTGCTGTCCCAGCAACAAAACCCGGGATACTGGACTCTTTACTTTCTCCCACCACAAATGTGTGTTGATGTGCAGTCAGACATTTCAGCTGAGAGAATCAAGTTTCCTTTGTAGGACTGAGCATACGGTTGGCAGAAGATTCTCTGAAAAAGAGTCATCTACACCACAGTGCCTTTGGAAATTTAAGATGTTACTGTGATTTGTTTCCAAATCACAGCTACTTTATTGTTAATTTGGTTAGGAAGCTGCTTGCTGAAGCTTTGGTATAACACTGTATTGTAAATGCTTTGTTCTTATGTATGCTTTTATCATGTGTTGGAGTCTTCAAACTGAGCAAATGACACGATACAATTTTCAGAAGAGAAAGACACACTAGTCCAGTACTGAGCCATCAGGACAGAGGAATGGGCTATTGTTCAGCGTCTGTGCCTGTGTCTCACATACATCAGAGAACTTTCTCAGACAGTAAATGTGTAGGAGTGAAGAGGCAAAGAGGCAGATAATGTCTTTGTGTTATCTGTGGAAAGGAGACTTCAGCTGAAATTTAGGCAGTCTAAGAAACAGAGTGAATAAAACATGTAAAATGCATATATGCATATGTGTGTTTACATATACATGTTATATTGTACTATTATGATTTATCAGAGGTATCTATCTAATAAGGTATTCTCTGATAAATTGTAAGACAAGGTTACTAGCACAAAGATGAATTAATCTATTTAAAAGTCTCTGATAGGAGTAGATCATATATAATGGAAAATCTCAGCATAGCTGTAATGAAGAATTTAGAAAGTGTAGAATGATTTAATCTCATTGCAGCAAGTCACAGACCACCATAAAGATGTAATTGTGTAGGTTTTATATTTCATTTTCAAAGGCAGTTGTACTGTTTCCCTAGGCTGACACAAAAAACCTCATGTAAACTCAATATTATGAGTAAATAGCATTTACTTAATACCTATATCTACACAAGAAGAACATGTTTCTTATGCAAAAAAAATTTAATGTTGTTTTGAAGTAGTGGGTTATTATAAAATATAATTAAACCAATATGAAATATAACATGAATTACATTTTAAATTAAACTATCTTTTATATTGATGTTAGTTTAGGATTTATGATTTTGAAATTATGTTGTTACCTGTTTGCAAAGATAGAATCTAAAGCTTATCATTTTAAAATTAAATTATTCTCTGTAGGTGTATGAAGAATATAAATTCCAAGATGTATAATATGTAAAGTTAAGAATTTATTTTAAAGTACATCTTCATTTGTGACTAGTTTTGTGCTTTGATATTGATTGCCATTTTCCCTTTGGTCTCATGCTGAAGAAAATCCCATGTATAATATTCTTTAATAATAGTTCTAGTCTAGAACATTATAAAGACTACTGAAAAGTCAGGTGGGAGATGAGTCCACTAGTCTTAGAATTGAGGAGTCTGAGGAGGAGAACTGCTTAAACTTCATGGTCAACTATCTCACCATCTCACCTAAACAATTATTTCCAAGTCTTTAAAATATTGGAATACATATGTATGCATACACAAGAACTCCATGAATTGTTTTCCTTTTATATATCTTTTTTGTCATAATCAGTGCATTGCATTGATGTTTGAAAATTATATATATAGGAGCATGCATAGTCTTCAATAAATAATGCAGGTCAGACTGGATAGCTGCATGTTGAAGAATGCAAACATCTTTAAATGGATCAAGGACCTCAACATAAATATGACCGGATACCCTGAGCCTGATAAAAGAAAGTAAGGAGTAGGTTTGGACTTATTGGAACAGGAAAAAGACGTTCTATACAAGGAACCAATAGCACAAGCATTAAAACTAACAATTAATAAATGGGAAATGCAAATCAGAACTACTTTGAGATTTCATCTTGTCCCAGTCAGAATGGCCAAGATCAATAAAATGAACAACAGCACATTCTGGTGAAGATGAACAGAAAGTAGATTTACTCATAGCTAGTGGGACTAGAAACTGGTACAATCAGTCTAGAAATCAGTGTGAATGTCTCTCAAAAAGCTGAAGGTTGATATAAGATATGGCTATACCACTTATACCCAAAGGATTCTACATCTTACTACAGAGATATTTGCTCATCCATGTTCATTTCTTCTCTATTCATATTAGCTAGAAATTGCAAACAACTGAAATATCCATCAACAAGTGAATGAATAATGAAAATGTAATATATTTATACAATGGAATAGTATTCAGCTCTTAAGAAAAATGAAATTATGAAACTTTCAGGTAAATGGATGAAACTATGAACAATCATCCTGAGGGAAGTAACTTGGGTCTACAAAGACAAACATTGCATATTTTTCTCTGTATGTGGATGTTAGCATTTAAGCTGTAGACATGTGTGTTTCAACTTGAATAACTGCAAAGGTTAGGTAGTTAGTAAGGGACCAGAAGTGAGGAGACAGTCTTTCAGAGAAATGGAAATAGAGTATAATGTTATAAAGAGATAAAGAGGAAAACATAATAGGAAGATTAAATGGGGAGGGGGATGGTAGGGCAGGTAAAGGAAGGAGTATAGGGAGGGACAACTAAGAGTAAAGGTCTTTTGAAAAGTCATATGGAAACCTATTCCTGTAGAAGTTTCTTAAAATATAAACATATGTGAGAGGAATTGAAATGGAGGCTCCATGTAATGGGATAGAAAAAGCTCCAACTAGACATCTCATGTCACCTAATAAAACTTTCAGTGCCAGGAATGGGTTACATCTTGTTGAGTCATTGGCCAAAGGTGTTCCATATTTGCTCCCTACACCAAATCATAGGCTATTGCCAAGGCTACCTTCCATAACCTATTGGGAAGGTCAGCGTGTTGAAAACACAATTTACTTACGTCATTGAACACAGAGAAACAGAGCTGGTGCTCAACTAGAAGCTTCACCTCTATTGACTAGTACCCATGGTGCTGGAAGGCATTTTAAAGACTGTTAGAGGAGAAAAGTAATCATCAATTTCACCAAGCTACAAACCCTGTGATCTATAGAAGAGACCTACCTGTGAGATACTCTGGTGCAATCATGGCACAAATATTATGGGGGTAACCAATAACTTTATTTTTAATTGGACTTGAGACCCACTCCATGTGATGGAAGCCAGACCTGGCACTGCTAAAGTAGGGCAAGAGGTAAATCTGCTACTATAATTCTGCTAAAGGAAGATAGCAATAAAATGACTCTTAATGACATATCACTAAACTCATAGAGCAGAGCATCACTCAGCCCTCATCAGAGATTGTTTATTTTTGTTGTTATTTTCATTTGCTTGTTTTGCTTTTCCTACAACTAGATAATGTGCAGGAAGTGAGAAATTTTGGAGCTTTTAACTCTAAATGGGATGTCATCATCAAATCCCTCCCCTCAAGGCTCAGGGATCTCTGTAGAAAAGGAGGTGGAAAGATTGTAAGAGCCAGAGATGGTGGATGACTCCAAGGAAACAGAAGTGTCTTCCAGAAGAATCATTGATACACATATGAATTCACAGAGATTGTTATATTCTGTGGGAAGCTCTCTATGCTGTGAATGTGTTGTTCTGAATGGTTAATAAATAAAGTGCTGATTGGCCAGGCAGGAAGTATAGGCGGGACAAGCACAGAAGAGAATTCTGGGAACAGGAAGGCTGAGTCAAGGAGAGGCTGCCAGCTTCTGCCATGAGTGCCAACATGGAAGATACTGGTAAGCCACAAGCCATGTGGCAAGGTATAGATTTATAGAAATGGGTTAATTTAAGATAGAAGAACTAGATAACAAGAAGCCTGCCACAGCCATACAGTTTGTAAGCATCATAAGTCTCTGTGTGTTTACTCAGTTGTGTCTGAGCAGCTGTGGGACTGGTGGGTGAGAGTGATTTGTCCTGACCAAGGGCCAGGCAGGACTGGAGAAAACTTCAGCTACAGTTATACATGCACAATACCTGCACAAGTTCAAACCAGACAAAATTCTAGCACTAAGAAGAAAAAGTAGACAAAGTCCCATTTGTAACCAAGAATCCTTATAATTGACACCTGCTGGGAAACAGAAAACCAGTTTTCTCCAATGGAGTGTCACTGGGTATATCTACCACATTCCACAGCAAGTACCACACCCAGGAGTCCAACAACAACAACAAAAGCAGACTCCATATTTTGTGTGTGTGTTTAGTTTTCTTTTGGTATTTTGGCTTATTGATTTTCTTTTTTAAGTTTGTCTGTTTTGAGAAATTTTTGAGAGATTAAAAAGAACATGGAGTTGAGTGGGTGGGTGGTGGGTGGGAGGATATGGGAGGTGCTTGGGGAGGGGAAAGAATATGACCAAAATATATTGTGTGAAAAAATTTAAGTAAAAAAATATATGTGTAGGTAAGTTTAATTTTGTGTGAGTTTTAGTTCAGGGCAACAATGGGGTCAAGACATTCATTTTGAAATGAAAACATTTGAGTCTAACAATGTTCAAAACCACAGTATTATCAGCATTATAGGTCTGGTAGACTTAAATCTCCCAGCATTCACTTCTGATATAGCCAACTTTGTAGCAAAGGTTTACTTTGGTATAAAGGCAATGTATGTAACACAGATACAAGTGGTTACTCTGGCTAGTGTTTTTGAGAAGCTACACCTCATTTGATGTTTGATTAATTGTGTAAGGTTTCTCTTTTTACTAATTTCTTTCTTCTAACTATAGTGTACTTACTGGACTGTAAGACACTGTGCCCTCCTGGGTGAAAATTCATTTCCATCAGGTACAAATTGTGTGCAGGAACCATTCATCATATTTGCATTGCTCTTAGCCTTTGATATCTGTCCTCCAGCCCTTATTTTTAATTAATTTTTACTTATTATTGTGTGTTTATAAGTGTGAGTGCTTGTGTGTCATGGTACACAAATGGCGCTTCTAACACAACCCCTGGGAATCAGTTATCACCTTCTACTGTGAGTTGCAAGAATGGACTTCAGAGCATCAGGTTTCTGTTGCAGTTGTTTTTACCCATTGAACCCTCTTGCTAGCTTTCTCTGACCATTTTAAAACACCAAATTGGAACACATTAACTAATATGTAATTAGCTGTTATACAAACATGATTTCCACTGAGCAGTAAAATTACTTAAGTTACATGTTGAGGAATTTATTAGCAGCGTGGTTAATATTCTTAACAACCACAAATGCTTCTTGATAAAGTTAGTGGCACAGGTTTTCCTTTTTAACTCACACACAATCATGCATATACACACATGCATATGTTAATGCAAACACATATCAGAATATATAATCACATACACTGTGTATACATAATATGTTAAATACATAGGTATGAAATGTAGAATAATAATATATACATTTATTGACATGTACTGCATAGACATACACCCAAATGCATACATATATATTTAGCTATCGAGATGGAAAAATAGATGGGAAGGTAGATAGATTTACCTGTGATATTTTGAAGGGCACATGCAGTTGTATATTTTAATGGTTGATTTTGTTAACACCCAGACAAGATTTTCTGAGTGAAATATACATGGTAATAATTGAGAAAATTACTTGTCCTCGGGTCATGTAAAGAGCTGGCTAGAAAAGGGCACCTTCATCTTCATCTATAGGGTAGGCCAGTACTCTCTCCTTCAATTCCCATTCCCCTCTTTCCTCGGCCACACACACCTTGCCACCCTTTTCTTTAAATTATCAAGGGGAGACTGTGAGACAAGGAATACTTCACTGCGGGTGGTGATGTGAAACTGACAAGTGGTTTATAAGCTCGCCCTACCCTATTGCTTGGAGAAGCTTTACAACTGATTGTTTTAATACCAAAGTGACACCAACGGGGGTCAAGTAAATAAATATGCAAGCCTCACCAGTTCAAAATAATAAAATTCCAATGTGTGCAAGCCTGCTTGTTGAACATATGTTTGAGACACGGCTAAGCCATCTGGCTCAGTGTCAAGCATTTACACCAACTGCAGTCTTACCGTACCTGACAGCAGAAAAGCTTTATTCCCCTGGTGTTTGGGCACAAATGGAGAAATATTATTGAAATGATTATCTGCATCAAGACTCAGATTTGCTTTGACATTTAGCTGGCTCTGTTTAATCCAAAGGGTTGTCTGAATGAATAAAGAGAAGGGTTCCTCCAGAAGATGCAGTGAGCAGCCAGGGAAAGCCAAATGATTAATGAGACTGAAAGGCAGGGTGGACCTGCCCACCTCCACCCAGACCTCAGTGCCAAGAACTGAATAGGAAATGAGTCTAAGGCTTTTCCGTGGCTTGTCAGGAAGATTCTTCTGCCTTCACAGAGGCTCTCTCTTTGGTATTCTGGAAACAAAAGGATCAGATATCTTGTCCAACATGGGTGAAATTGAGAGGCTGAGCGAGAGCTTCATATTACAGTGTTCTGTGTTCAAACACGCTGAGTACCAGAGGCACTCAGATAGTATGCTCAGAACAGAGACTCTTGCAGGAGTAGGAAAACTTCAGCTTGTTGCCTGGATTCTGTTTTGGCACCTGGTTTCTCTAAGCAATGGTCCTTAATGGAGATGATTTCATTTGTCTTTGACGGTGACATTCCTCTAGTTCCTCTGTGCTTTCATTCATCTTTAGAAGCTATGTGACACTCAATTCTTAAGAAAGGAGGAACCTATGCTGATGGGTGAATAGATGTTTAGATCTCTGCCAGGGAAGTGTACTCAGCAAGAGAATAGGATAATCATTAAAAATAATAACAAAATAATAACAGTATCAGTAGAACATACACCATAATTTGGAATTCTTTATCAAAGAGTCCTTGGTTGGCACCTGATTCTCAGGTGTACTGTGCTTTTTTGGGAGGAAGAGTCTAAGTAATAATTGTTGATTTAAATTTGAAATTACTGTGGTGGTTTGGATTTAATAAGAATGTTAGACATGATTTCCTCTTCACTCTTACTTTTAATTAACTTTTTATAGAGATATGAATGAATTCTAATGAATACAATTGGCAGGCTAATTGATTTGTCTCAGACACAGTGAGTGATCAGTATGCTGGCAGCATTGTGATATACTATTCAAGGATGTCAAACAATTTGGGGGTTAATTTTCTGGCAAAGGTTAGTTGGGCAAACTGCTTAAAATATGTACTGTTTTGGATTTTCAAATATGCGCTTTTTTTTAAAGTCAATGAATTAAGATACATCTATTCCCTTGAATTTATAGTGTCTTTAAATTATCACATTGCCGCGGGGGAGTTGCTTTGTGTATTCTGTGAATATTAACAGAATGCCTTTACATGTGTGATGCACATGAGAATATCAAAGATGAAGCATTCTTATTGTAAGAACAAAGCAAAGAGTGTGTGCCTCTATTTAAAAAATAATTCTTAAAAGTTGCCGTGAAAATTAAATGTGGTCAAAACAAATCCTAAAAGCACCATTTAAAGAGAGAGAGAGAAAAAAATCAGAAAAGCAAAATTCCAAGGGGTTGCTGTTTTGCTTGAGGTCTCACTCTAAAGGTTTTGCTTAAATAAATCCCAGGGAGATGACATTCTTTTATAGTGTTAAGAACAATGAGCGTGTGAGAAAATATATTACAACACAGTTAAACACAAGGCTATAATTTCTAAACTGCATAAATTACATGTTTTCTCCTATTATGATACAGACAGCCAAACTGAACATTTTTGAAAGAAAATGACCAACGTATGATTAATTGCGAGCTCACAGATTTTGCAGCTTCAAGAGTAAATCAGCTGCTTAGAAGTGCTAACTTGCTAAAATATAAACTAATTTTAGTCTCTGGATATTAAAATATAATCCATCTTCTTTCTCCATTGGGAAAGCTAATTAGAAATGGTGGCTGGGCCGGGCGGTGGTGGCGCACGCCTTTAATCCCAGCACTCGGGAGGCAGAGCCAGGCGGATCTCTGTGAGTTCGAGGCCAGCCTGGGCTACCAAGTGAGCTTCAGGAAAGGCGCAAAGCTACGCAGAGAAACCCTGTCTCGAAAAACCAAAAAAAAAAAAAAAAAAAAAAAAAAAAAAAAAAAAGAAATGGTGGCTGGAAGAAGGAGGGGAACCTTAAGAAGATCAGGACCAAGTCCATATGCACAAAATCTGAGCCCAGAAAGGTGGCCAGGCCCTGTACTCTTTTCACTGTTCATATCTGAGTTTCCCGAAGCCAGGGTGTGGCAATGGCTGCTGCCCGAGTGTGCAAGTGATGGAAGAGAGGATTTGTGAAAAGGCACTTTGAGTTAATGTAGAATGCTACAAATGTAATGGAGGCATAGAGAAGTGACTGTTGGATCATCTGTACACTCCTTGAAAGAGTCGGCAACTCACATGCAGCACATCTCACAGTGGGAAGAAAGGCTCAGCAGAGAAGCGACAATTGCATTTTCAAGCAGCTTTTCCGAGATTTTGCTACCTTTTCCACTGGAGGTTAAGGTGAAAGTGATGGGTTAGAAGTGAAGAAGAATGAATAGATGACGACGTATACAGTCACATGCCCACAATATTTGTTGACAGTTTCTATTTGCTGTGGGCTAGGTCTGATTTCATAATTCTGATTTTGCCATATGTTTAATATAAATATACTTAAGATCTTAAATATTTTATTTGATATGAATATAAATTTTATTTAATATAAATAAATATATATTTATATGTTTTATATATACAAATACAATGTCAATCCTTTTTAGAATATGACCATTAGATTATTCAGTCAAAGAAACAACAGATATATCATAATGCAAGGGAGAGTTCCCCACAAATAACATGATAAAGTGTGACTTAATGTCAGTGGCAGAACTGTGGTGTTCTACACAATAGTCTTATAATACCAGTGCTCTTCATTGGCTCTGAAAGAAAGTGGTACAGGCAAGCATTTCATAATTGGAGCAGAAGACTATCAAATGTGGAACTAATATACTATAAGCTTTAAATTTTGAAAGACAGCTTTTAGTTTTTGATTAAAATTTTTTCATGTGATATATTTTGATCATAAAGTATCACCAGTGGATGCTTAATGCACATCTGGGAGCTGGTGTCTTTATCTAACTTTGGGATTAGTTACAATGTTTCCTTACTGTGATAGCATGAATTTCCCAAGGAATTTTAATAAATTCAGTATATAAAAAAATAATGTTTTTAGGTTCAGTTGGAACAGAACGAACTCCCATACATTTCTTGTCCCTTTCTTTAACAAATAAAGGATCTGTTCAGCTGAGATTGGAAATTTTAAGGTGACAGACGTAGCAATTGTCAGTTATTTTACAAATTAAATAAGAGCTAAATTACCAAGGTTGTTTGGGCTCAGCCACTTCATGATTATAAAATACTAGAAAAAAATATTTGAAATACCTGTCTTCGGTTTCTCATCTATAAAATGAACTCAGAGAGCTAACGAGTTTCATACAGAAATGGGTGATGTCGTTCTGGTCTTGAAGTTCACACCATGTCATTGCTATATGGTTTCAGTGAGAGGTTTGTGGTTTTATACCAAATTATATTCTTTTCTAAAGTACCTAGCCTTAATTAATCAATTATTTAAAGGGTAACAATGATAATTTGTTCTTCTCCAAGAAGAGTTGCCATTCAAAATGCCTATTTAGTGCCAAACACATTTATTTCGTTTATCACTAAACATTGCTGTAATCCAAGTTATCGGGTGCTGTGCTGGAGAAATGGTTGGGAAGTTAAGAGAGCATACTGCTCCTGCAGAGGACACCAGTTTGGTTCCTAGCATTCAAGTCAGATGGCCTGTAACTCTAGCTCCGGGGTATTTGACAACCTCTTCTTGCCTCTGTGGGTACCTGTATTCACAAGCTCATACTCACACAGGGACAGACAGACAGACAGATAGATAGGCAGGTACACACACACACACACACACACACACACACACACACACACACACACACACAATTTCAAATAAAAAAAACCAACTCATTAGAAAAGTGTTAATGCTATTATTATTTGTCTTTTAATTGGGTATAAACATTTACAGAGAAGTCATTTAATGCATTCTAGGGCATAAACTCCTTAATAAGGGGACCAGAATCCAAATGTGGATTTGGTTAGGTTTTTTTTAAAAAAAGATGTTTTTTAAATTATATTATACATTAAAAGAAATAAGACCATTTTGAAATCTTACTATGCCTCTAACAAAATATCTTTTCTTTGATTGAACAAGCTACACATGTGAATGGTAGAAACTTTTAACCCTGGATTTTCAGCTTATTGTCTTCATAAAGCATATGAATACATTGTATAAAAAGTTGTTATAAATGTCATCTCATTCTCTGAAAGTCTGTGTTTTCATATTAGTGTATGGATTTCATGGGCCCTCAGGAAGAGAGCCTTAACTTAACTCCATGGGCTCTGACTTATATTGTTTTCTTAATTCTTCTTTGCTATGGACTGTCACTAATCAGGGAGTAGCATCATTCCTTTTGTAGGACAGAATGAAGTGTTTTAGATCCATGCCCTTGGAGCCCTAGAAATAGTGTACAGAAAGAATGAGGTGGAAATGCTTTTTTAAAAAATTAAATGGCGTAGAAAATTTTCTTCTATGATTTTACAGAAAATATGTTCTATAGCCTTGCTATGGTCTCCCCACTCTTCCTCCTCCTCTTCCTCCTCTAGTTCTTTGCCCATAAGCCAAAGGTTAATTATTTTCCTGGTGTTCCAAAGCTCTCTTACGTCTTATTATTGATCATTATTACTTGATCACTGATGTGTATTAAATGATCTAATTCTTCTGCTTTGTCCTTCAGCCCTAATACTGTTTTGCACACGATCCATTCTACTGGTGAGGCTTTTCACTGAGGTTTTATTTGGCTAATGGAGTTTTCATTCCCAACATCATTTCAGTTTGGCCTTTTAAAAGTAACTTGGTTTCTTTTGTAAATTTTTGTTTACACATCTCATATTGAGTTTCTTGTTTTAGTCATCTCTTTTTTTTATCTTTTTAAAAAAAGATGTTTAAATATAGTTATAATAATTTTTTCTATAAGTCCTTGAGGTCAGACTCCATTATCATGGGATAAGTAAGTTTTTGAGAAGACAAAAATTAGATTTTCACCTTTTTGTTTTTACATTGGGATTTGTAGCTGTAGAAAAAAATTAGATTTTCACCTTTTTGTTTTTACATTGGGATTTGTAGCTGTAGAGTTAGTGGGTTAAACAGGAGTGTTGGCCTGAGATTGATGTTTGGGGAATTGCTTACCACAGGGGCTGGATGGTGGAGGAGAAGCAGAGCGAGCGGAGTATTACCAGCCTGTGGTAGGAGCTGGATGGCCTGGGGAAGTGAGGATTTTTCCATAAATTAAAGAAATCCCAAAAATCCAAGCAAGTAAAACAAATACATAGGAAAATTTCACTGAGACACACAGAGTAAGACAGCTGAAAACTAAAGACAAAATATTAACAGCAGCCAGTGAAGATGTATTTTTATACATTCTTTTGAATGGAGCAGCAATGAGAAGGGCAGTTGATGAACAGAAATGAAAGAAGTAAAGACAAGGAGGCAGCTTGGAGAGCAAGCCCGCTGGACATGCACAGCCAACAAGTCAGGACAGTGTAAAGAAAAGTGCAGAGCAGTGACAGGGTCATTGTGGGTAAAGTGAAGAGGTTATTCATTGTGTAGATCAATAATGATAATTCTCAAGCAGTCTAGTATATGGAGAATTAAAATACATGCCAATAACATAAACATTTAGAAAATAAGTAAAAATGTTGAAGTTTTAGCATTATTGGAAACATAACAAATTTATCAATTCGCCTGAAACTTTACTATGTCAAATATATGATGTAAGGTGGCCATTGGTAGAATGCTAGATTATCAACAATATTATGTCATAAATGGAGGAAAATAGAATAACAAAGCAAAAAATGAAAAGGATGGAAAAAGAATGTATAAACCTAGCAGTTCAGTGGAAAATTGATGAAAAATAAGATCAAATCCAGTACATTGCCATTTACTTTGACTATAAATTAACCAAATATTGGGTTTTAAAAAAACTAAAATTATCAAGTGGGATAATATTGGTAGGAAAGAATAAAAACAAAAATAATAAAGTGAAAATATTAGAAATAACAAAATAAATAACGAATGTCAAGTGTGGTGGCAAGTCATGCAACACATGGTAATGAAGAGGCTGAATCAAGAGAGTTATGAGTTCAAGACTTGCCTGGGCAATAGTGAGATCTTGCCATAAGACACACACACACACACACACACACACACACACACACACACACACACACGAATGTACACAGAAAACACAGGCACATGTACACACAAACAAGGAATTAATAGTAACTTGCTTCAACATAACCAGGAAGGAATGTGGGAGGCAGAAATATTCTATCGCAAAAGCAGGAACAGGAATGAGAGGGAATTCTATGGAGAGTGTGGGAACCTAAGGAGAAAGTGACAGAAGTCAGAAGGAAAGAAAATGATTAAGAAAATGAATAAAAAATGCAACAATAGCTTGTGAAACACACACAAGGCGTATTAGAGTGTGAATAACTTACAAATCCAAGTAAAATTTTGTTTCCAGGGGGTGTTATCCTCGAAATTCATTTTAATGACCAGGAAAGATTAAATTATATTAGATATACATTATTTTGAAAGCTTAGGAAATATGTGATAGATTTGGGGAAATTTCCAGTCCAAATAGTTACAATAAAGAAGCAAAGTTGCGTGAAGTGACACTTGTCCATGACAGAAGGTGCAGCTTTACATTAACCCGCCCTTTGTCACTGTCACCCAATTCCTGTGATTTTGAGACAGCTACCTTGTCCTGAGGCACAGCTCCTAATTCTGGAGTTTGGGAACACGGTGCCTATATTGACTTAGTTCTGGTGAAGACCTTGTGGAGGACAGCAGGTAGTGACAGGTGAATTCAGTGACAGAGTAAGTGCTGTAGAGATGCCACAGAGGGCCAGACTTAATGATCCTCTCCAGAGGACTGATGGGTCCCACACAAACTACCCCATGCCCCACAATGGAAACCTTTTTTTTTTTTTTTTTTTTTTTTATCAAATTAACTTCTCAGAGGTTCTACCATCGTCCAACAATACTGTCCTGAAGACCAAGCTTACAACCACAATGGACTCCTACAGAGCACAAACTTCTTCAAGACATACTTCTCTTCCACATCGTGCTGTTCTCATGTACTCCCTCTTATTATGTTAGAAGGACAGCTAAAGGAACTCCAGGACACAGGGAGCTAAGTTTGAGGCATTAAAAGAATTTAAATAAGAAGATAAATGAATGTGGAATGTTCTGGGGACATGTATCAGATTTGCAGAGACTAGCACTGAAACAGAGGGGCAATGAGTTATCTGACATTTTTGTTGTTGTTAAAATAGGTATTTTTTTTTTCCTCTGTGGGTGTGCATAGACTGAGATGTGTAAAAATTTTGACAAGTGGTGGTGGTCCACTTGGCGTAGGCAGGGCATAGAGACCATAGAACAGAAAAAATTTGAGGATGGCAATCAAAAGCTAAGGATGAAAATAACTTATTTAGCATTTGAACATTTCTCCTATGATGCTAAAACCTGTCTAAGTCAAAAGATCGTAATCAGATGCAAAAAGACAATGAAACCATCCAAAGGGAAGGCCTTTAAAGAGATGCTGAAGAAACATATGGAAAGATACAAACAAATATAACAAGTTATTTCCACTAAAGTCATTCTTCTCTAACTTACTTAATTTTTATTTATGAGTTACATGTGTATCTGTGTGCAGGTACCAGCCAAGGCCAGAAGAGGGTACTGAATCTCTTGGACCTGGAGTTACAACAGGTTGTGAGCCTTCCATCGTGGGTGCCTAGAACTTAAGTCTTCTACAAGAGTAGCAAGTACCATCTCTCTAGCCCTTAAGATCACATCATTAAGGGACTTGGGACTCTTAATTGCTACAAGTAGGAGTAACATGTACATAGTGCTGATGGATGTATTCACTCTGCCACTAAAATATGAAATACAACTCGGGGAAATCAAACCTTGCTAGAAAAAGACACAAAGGACCTACAGTCACTCTTGATTATGATTTCTAAAATGTACTTCCCACCAAATTTCACATAAAATTAAAATTCAGGGTCATATAGAGCTGCCAATCAAAACAAGCAAATGAGAAATGCACACAGTAAACATTTGGGAAAATAACATAGACGTTTTCTCCTTTTATTAAATTTTGACTGAACAAATGGTAAGTGTTTTGGTCTCAGGCAAGCTGCAAGAAGAAATGACGATGAAGCTTAAGGCAGAATGTTTTAAAGATTAAAGTAACTGTATTCAATTATCTTAGATCTTCTCCTGACCTGATCATACCCTGTCCACTGAATATATTGAATCTGTAGCCTTAAACCTGAGGGTTCCTAGTGCTTTTTTGTGTTGCTGTATTGTTATGATTTTTGAGTGCAGATAGTGTTAAAAAAAAAAACAATTACACTGAAGTATAAAGTATATTCCTAAAAAAGTTACTAGTAAGAGAAATAAAGTAACTTAGATGTCTTGGGAAGAATGCAGCTCCTGTTGAAACTTTGTTCATCTGGAGGTTGAACAAATATTACTAAAATCTAACTCTCATCTTTCCACTTAACACTACAGATAGTGCACCGAGAAGAAGGCTATGTGAAAACATGAGAATGGAACAAGAGAATTTAGAGCAAATACATGAATTTGCCTCATTTAGCAACTGAGAATCCTCATTAGAAGAAAGAAAATAGTAACAGAATGTTCAAATGAATTTTGGAGGGATTTTCATAGAAAAAAATGAAATAAGAAAGAATTTAGCACCATAGGGGAAAGGATGCTTGGTTAAAATGATCAGGGGTTCTGCAAAAACACAAGTTATAAAGAGAAGTTAAGGGGAGAAGTAGCTCCAGTGATAAGAAGAACAGATGGAAAATACTTTTTAATCTGTAATTTTGAACATGGAATATTTATATATGATGATTTCAAATGCATTTTTACATTGTAATGAGTTTCTACACACCTTAGTTGGCTAAAGTAAAAATCAAAATATCACCATTATTATCCTCCACAAATACTAGTTGAAAATGTCTATGGGACAAACTGTTTTTCATATTGTAAGTACCCCAAACACGACTACACTAAATAATTACAATTTAATGGGCTGAGAACACATTGCTTCATTTAGTCATGCATTTTTTTTTATTCAGTTTACATCCACACAGTGAGTATTAACCTGGCACAAAAGGCCATTCATTAGAGAGGAAAAGGTAGATGATATAGATTAATTGGTTTCAGAGAGTTTATTAATAGAAGTATACTTGTGCATATAAATCGGGTAAATTAATGAATCATACTTCTAATATTTATAGAACTAAAAAACAATATTGAGACAGAACAAGACCCTATACATTTGTGGGTAAAATATTTAAATAGTTCTCAATGACAGAGACATGGGTGCTATAACGAGTTCATGCTATTGTCATTACTTCTGGTTAGTTAGAAAAAGAATTGTTTCTTGACAAAAGTGACAAAAGACCCAAGTATAAAAATAGTCATAGGATTTGAGTACCATGCTGCAACAAGGAAGGGCCATTTAGCAAAGTCAACAGCAGGGGTACTGAGACAGGAATAAAGGAAAAGGAGGAGAATTGGAAACGGGGCCATGGTTTGACTTGAGTGTAAAAATACATCTGAGGACATTTCCAGTGCAGGTGGTTTATGAGTTCATGCACTGGAAATACTCAGCTTGGTAGAGATGCCTCATTCCACAGTGGCAGTCATTAACATGGTGACTCATAACTCATCGAAGTGATGAGGAGGGACTGTTGAGTGCTCAGGCCCAAATGGAACATCTATATCAACCCTCCAAGGCTTAGGAAACATGGTGGAAGAGGGGGAGGAAAAAATGTGAGAGCCAAATGACAGAAGGAGTGCTATGAGACACTGTTCCTGGGAACAGCATGGCCATTGCCCTCATAAACTCACCACAGCTTTTGTTGCTCACACAGATCAACACAACAAGATCAGTTAACATCCCAGAAGACAACTCTAATTGAATTTCGTGTATCACAGAACAAAAGGGAGAGCACATGAAGGTGAAAGACAAAAAAAAAAAAAAAATGAACTTAAACATACCACACACACACACACACACAAATATACCATACATGAACAATACCATATACCACGTGTATTCCATACACTACACACAAACACCACACTACACCATGCACACACACTGTGTACTACACCATACACACAATGTATCAGATGCATACATCATGTACATTGCCAGACACATGTACCACACCCCAACATATCACACATGCATAAACATATACATACATATCATTAAGCGTCAAGCCATGATGGATGAAATATTTCAGAATATCAAAGAGACGGATGTAAGAACAACAGGATTATATCTGTGAACTAGAAACTGAAAAAAATATCATCAGAGGGTGCTGAATTAATATGTAAAACTCCAATTGCCAGAACAAATTAGAATAAAGGGAACAGCAGTGAGCTCACAGAAGGAAAATGGGTACCACACTACATTGAAAGCACAGCGAAGTAAGTACAATTAGGAAGTTAGGAAAATGAACCTAGTAGAGAGTAATAGAAAATGATACACATATGAAAAAGAACAAAGCAGAAAAGAAGAAAAAGATCTAAAGGGCTAAATTAGAAAGTAGATGAAAAACTTGTTCAGCATAAAACATTAAGGGACAGAGTTAAAGATATGAGTAATATCAACACCATTTAAAACAAGTGCTGTGGGATATTCAGTATGGCAAATGTGTTGCTCTGATTGGTTAGTAAATAAAACACTGATTGGCCAGTAGTCAGGAGGAGGAAGTATAGGCGGGACAAGGAGGAGAAGAATTCTGGGAAGTGGAAGGCTGAGTCAGAGACACTGCCAGCTGCCGCCATGACTAGCAGCATGTGAAGATGCTGGTAAGCCACAAGCCATGTGGCAAGGTATAGATTTATAAAAATGGATTAATTTAAGATATAAGAACAGTTAGCAAGAAGCCTGGTACAGCCATACAGTTTGTAAGCAATATAAGTCTCTGTGTTTACTTGGTTGGGTCTGAGCGGCTGTGGGACTGGTGGGTGAGAGAGATTTGTCCTGACTGTGGGCCAGGCAGGAAAATTCTAGCTACAAACAAGAGCTATGGTGATAGGAGAATAATGGAGAAATAATATGTAAAACAGGAGAAATAACAAGTAAAACAGAGTGAGAATATGCTGTAATTAAAAAAATTAAAGCTGTCAACTAAAAATCAAAGGGTCATTTTTAAATACCATGGAGCATTGATTGAATGTGTAAGACATCATGAATAAAGGAAAAGACTTACATGAATGCATGGAGAAAAGAATGAGAATATTCCTAACAGAAAGACAATTATCAGCTGTACAATTCTTAGCAGTGAGAGGCCAAGAGGAAATGGAGTAATAACCTCAAGTTATCCGGCTAAATTTTGAAGTGTGAGTACAAAATGCACACTTGTATATTTATAGACTATAAGCATTTACTGCTCATTGACCTTCAATGAGCAAGCTATCAAGAGACTATTGATATTTCAACAATAAAGAGATAGTTAACTGTCCTCATTCAATCACAAAGCCTTGTGAGTATAAACTATATGCTAGACATTGTCATGTGCTGAGAAAAGAATGGTCAAACAAAGCAAAACAAAGTTCCAAATCCCTGTTATCACAATGCTTTCATGCATGTTGGGGGTGGCGAATGTAAAAAGTTACATTCTTAAACCTCAAAGGATGACCACCGTAAGACTAATAAGAGTGATTCAAGCAACATGCAATGGCCAGAGGTTTTTTTTTTTCTGAAACAGCTGTTGCAATGCTCTACAGAGCAGTGGCATTTGTTAAAACATAGTGGATGTGGGGGGTGTAAGCAATGAGAACATCTGGGGGAAGTGAACTCAACAGAGGAAAACACCCAAGGCTAAAGGCTTACTTACCTGTGTTTGAAGAATAATGATGAAATCAGAAAGGTGCATGAGCAAAAGAAGACAAGGAGATGAAGCCAGAGAGAAAGAGAGAAGCAGCAGCTGCACACCTGGAGAACTTGTAAGCTATCATTACACTCTGGGCTGTATTGTGTATGTTGGGGTGGGGTGTGTGGGTGGGTTGCAAAGCTACTTGAGTGACATGACCATCACATTTGCCAGAGAACATTTTGGTGGCTGTGTTATGAATAGACTGAGAGAGCAAAAGAAGCAATAAGACATTTCAGTAACATATTGTAGCAGTCTAGGTGCTAATAGCTGGACCATGACGCTAAGTTAAACAGTGACAAGTGCATGGATTTGGAGACACTTGAAGGCAGAGAGAAAGGCATTTGAAACTCAGAAGGATGGTGTGAGATGCGTGAAATAGTACAGTTATGGCTGAGTAAAAGGACTATATAAGGTAGCAGTTGGAGAAACACTTGAATGGTAGTTTCAGATGAGGCCAGAGCTCGTGTGTCAGATCAAAAGTGTTTGTACTTGTGGATACTGGAAATCCATTTGCAGTATATCTTTGTCTGAAGAGTGGCTTTTGGAGAGCTATAATAGGTCTGAGAAGACATGGAAAGATGGAATGTGGGTCTAACTTCAAATTGCAGAGGGAAGTTCAGACTCCCATGCAGAATATGGAGCTTAAAGATGCTGAGGCCATAAATCGGCAGTGGTAGGCTAGGCTGGTAAGGAAAAGGCAATGAAGTACTATGGCTATTCTGATGGTGATACTGAGACATAAGTAGGAAAGCTGGACAAAAATCACTCTAAAACTTAGCTCTAGCAGAGAAGAAGAAAGTAGCTAGCAAATAAAACACTAATCATAGGGGTGTGGTTTAGGGTCAAAACTTAAATATTTGGTAATGAATCTCTGCCTATATATCATGAACAAACAGGACAACTGGGAATCATATTTTATGGTAGTTATGACTGCTGAAAAATATAGATCATTTTCTCATGAATGTGAGAAGTGGTGGCAATCAAGATTGCTACATAGCAGTTCTGCAAAAATAACACAGCATTAGGATTTTTGTATTTTGTTTGTTTAATGATTAATTTAATGTCACTAAGAATTTTTATGCTTTGTTTCTTCACAGCACTCACTTCTGCATTTCAGGCGGCAAAGAGAAGGAAAGGCTGTTGATACAGCAACCCCTAACAGCTTATTTACCTTCAGATCGTCTTTGCTTGAATCACATGGCCAACCCCAGTTAAAATGGAGCCTGGGACATACCTCTTGGCTAAATGCATTGCTAGAAGTCAAGATTTTATTAGTAAGCCAGAGGAGATGAATAGAATGTGTATATAATAAGCAACTTTAATTCTCTACTGGAGCAGGTTATCAAAATGGGAACTAACTCAAGCAAGACTAATTTAGAACAAATATAAACATGGTTTTTGTTTATAGTGGAGGCAGGAAGGTAGGAAGGGAAAAATAAATGAAACAAAGGAAGAGAGGAGGAATGAGAGATAGAGGCAGAAAGATATGATTGGTTAAAAAATGCAAAGTGATCTATGAGTAACTCTATCATGTGTTGCAAACAGGTAAAGTATGCAATGGTTTAATATGCATTTTAATTTGATGTCCATATTTTAGTCTCCCATGCTCTTTCTTATTCCTGTATCTCTTGGACTTTTGGAAAATTTTCATTAAGTCATACCTTCTAGTTCTAGCCAATGAATCCATCCACATTGAGTCCTAGCATTTAAAACTAATGAATCCATGTAGTAGAATTCACCATTGCTTCAGAAAACAAGCTTTACAGTTGTCATAATAGCCTTTGGATCAGTATCTTAGGCTTTGTGTTTCCTAGACATGCTGTCCAGTTTCAGGCCTTGTTGATCCTCACAGCCTGTTCAGAATATGCTTCTGAGTACAGAATCACAACGGCCCCTCCTATTGGATGTGCATGATGTGTACACAGCTCCTATAAGAATACTAGGGACCTCAGATGTAGGTTGAAATGGTGAGGGTTGCTGATAGGGTGACTGGAGACTCAGAGGGCTCTTTTATGACCAAACACTTAGACAACACTTATAGGATATTTTGTACAAGACTAGTCCCCAGGAGCTGTCATTTAAGAGAAGGAATGGACCTTCTTTTTTTTTTTTTTTTTTTTTTTTTTTTTTTTTTTTTTTTTTTTTTTCGAGACAGGGTTTCTTTGTGTAGCTTTGTGCCTTTCCTGGAACTCGCTTTGGAGACCAGGCTGGCCTCAAACTCACAGAGATCCACCTGGCTCTGCCTCCCGAGTGCTGGGATTAAAGGCGTGCACCACCACCGCCCGGCGGAATGGACCTTCTTATATGCCTCCTCAGAACCCACCAAAGCTCACTGCTGCAGTAGTTAATATTGATCAATGGCATGGCTTACATCCAAGCCCTAGCTATGAGTATTAATGAAATGCATTACTTCTTTAGCTTGCTGTTTTTCAACAGCTTATCCTTCTGTTCAACTGTTGGAGCAACTGGCTAGCCTTTATCACGTAGCCTCACGGTCTCATAAGTCTTCCCCCTTTGGAAGACTTTACCTGACTCTATCCAAGCATGTGTGCTACAAAACAAATGGTAAATGGGTCCACTCACTTGCTTGGGAATGGTCTCTGGGTTTTTCTTTGCTGCATTAGGATTGGTATAATCTGATGTTTGAATGTTTGAGGGCTGTTTGTTCCTGATTGTGCACAAGGTTCTAAACTTGCTTACTTTCTGGACTGCAGACTTCATGTGCAATGAGGTCCCCAGTATTCCTGTAAGAGATACACCCAGTATAAAAACAATGCCCATCCAAAGCAGATAGGAGGGGCCATGGTGCTCTTGTACTCAAAAGTGCATACGAAACAGGCTATGGAGAGAAACATAATCAGCAGCTAGGCACCATGTTCAAGAAACTCTAAGGCCTAAGACACTGCTCCCAAGGCGATTGCAACAACTGTAAATCTTGTTTTCTGAAACAACAATGCATTCTACTGCTTTTCTTTGCTTTCTTCTAATTGGTTTTTGGACCGAAGTTTACATCTAAATTCTTTACTAGTGAGTAAGTAAAAGATATGCAATAGAATTCTTACATATAAAGCCTCACATAGAATGCAGTAAAGAAGTTATTATCTTATTTAAGGCCATTTTTACACAAAAACATCTACATTGACTTTGTGCAATTTATCCAACCCTCACAGCAATTTGATGAACTGGTTACAAGATTCTCCATTTTCATAGATAAAGGGAGCAAAATTTAAGAAGTATAAGTCATTTTTGAAAGGGATATAAATGGAAAATGACAAGGTTGAGGTTCAAATGCTACATGTCCAATGTTAGAATAACAGCCTCCACCTGTTCAGAACAGCACAAATGAATCATGGCTTTTAGACACTACCATAGTCACAAGCATGGGATTTGGCATATTAAAAGTGGAGCGAAATCTGAGTGACAATAGCCTTATTTAAAAATAACATCCCAAACAACAATGCCTAATACCTCAATACATAGGTTTCTGAAGGAAGCAGACAACCATACCATTTACTTGTTTGTTCTACACATATTCAGCATTTTACTGTCAATACTCATCTTCTTCCTGGGACTGCACCAAAAGAGTTATACATTTGATGTTGGTGTGAAACATTTTTCAACCCTGAAATCTTGGGGTTTGGATATTCCCTATGAGATTTACATATCAACAAGCTAGTTATTTTCTATGCTTATGTCTCTCTATATGACCTTGTTTGGTAAGGCTAGCATTGGCCATGCCAAGCTTTGAATATCCTGACTTAGAATCTTTTCACACAATTTGATGGATTTATTAGGTATATTTTTGCCTATTGCAGAAGATGGTTTATGACAGTGTTTCTTGACTTGTGGGTAGTGACCCCTTTGAGGGTCAAATGACCCTTTCACTGGGATCACCTAAGGCCATCAGAAAACACAGATATTTAGATGACAATTCATAACAGTAGCAAAATTACAGTTGTGAAGCATCAATGAAAATAATTTTATGGTTGGGGTCACCACATGAAGAACTGTAGTAAAGAGTTGTGGCATTAGGAAGGTTAAGAGCCACTGGTTTATGATGTGATTTATACTAAATAACAATTACTATTTTCTCAGTAATTTTTTTAGACAGTCTCTTAATTGTCTTTCTAACTTACTCTGAGACTGTTGCTAGTAGCACAGGGATTGCCACATATCCTAGCCTCTTTAAGTTGAATGGAGAACATGTGGGTCAAGACACATGCAGAGTCCTTCTGCATTGTAATGATATTTTAAAACTGTATTTTAATTTAACAAAGCAGTGAGAATATGCCATTTTAAAAAACAACTCTGATCAAGTTCTTCTACCATCTCCAGAGTGCTCTGACCTTCTGTGCTTATTTCATTAACTTACCTTATAAAATGATAGAATTGTTTCACTGCAAACTAGGAACAATCACATTTGGGAACAAATCTAGCTTATTCTTAGTAGTCATTAAGTTAACTATTGGAGTCTTAGCTGATAGGTTATTACCATAAGTGTTCAATATGTTTCATATGCAAGTCAGTAGCCTTCAGTGATCAGTGAGCAATGGTGAGTTAAGGGTTGGTGACTAAAATGAGTTTATCATGAAACACTTCTTACACTTCAATCTTGGGAGCTATATTCGTTCAAAGTATTTTCACAATGTCTATTGACTACATAGAAATAAATAAGAGCTACAAATTCAAAACTTTGAAACATTTTCCTTTGTTTCTTATTTAATAAAACCTAATTTCATTAGAATTAATCTTGGTGCAAAAATCTGTTTAGTGTGTATATTTCCTTCTGCTATTATTAAGGTTATACTAAAGTTTTTTTTTAGTACAAGTACTACTAGTAGTAGTTAATATATGTTGTACACATGTTCTCCAGGCTAAGTACTCTATGTGAATTAACTTATACAACATTTCATACATCCCATAGTAAGGGGTATTAACAGTCTTCTTTTTTTAAGGGAAAAAGAGGTTTGAGATTCTAAATTACCATCTTATTTATAATCTTAGATTTAGCTTAAATTAGAAATGTATATATCTAACTCCAAAGCTTGTGAACTTAACCACTGATCTACATGTTTTTACCACATTTATTAACCTTGTTCTGCTTCCAGTCACTTGCCCAAATTATATAAATATACTTTATTGATGTAAATATGAAAGGCGATATCATAGGTTGAAGCAACTACTTGTGAGGTCAATTGCTTACGCCTTGACAAGCCTCATTTATAGCATTAAAACAATATATATATATATATATATATACATATATATATGTAAATATATATATATATAAACATCTCTATGTCATGAAATTACTCAGAATGTTTAAAGATGTTGGCAAGTATACAGGCTTTATATTTTAATCTATAGTCCGGAAGGTCAGAAGCCATGTCTCCTTTGTTTTCAACCATATTTTCTTATAGTGTAGCAGCTGATTCAAAGAACATTTACCGATTAATAAGTTATTTTCCTGTGTAATATAAATATTTTCCATTGATGGAATAACATCTAGTATATTAAAAAATTGGAATGGAGCATTAAATAATTTTTAGTGTCTATTGATATACTTTATTTAATATTTTGGAGTTTGTTATGAGAGGTCCAGATGAAGTTCTTTCAAGTGTTATATACTTCTTTACTAAGATATGATAATATAGCTAGTATAGCTAAAGATTAGTCCTCTGACAGCAAACTGGAGTTTAAATAAGCACAAACAGTACATTTATGTCAAAGCATTTGATTAATTACATGAATTTATTTCATAAAACTATCCTGTGAGTGCTCAATAGTACTTTTTACCAAGAGACACCATAATTCAGAAGATTAAAGATTAGCAAATGTTCATGGCATATTAACATCACATCTTCTTTAGGTAATTAATACTGTCTGTCTTGAAATTTCCTGACTCATGCTGGATAAACTCGGGACTCTGTCATTCAACCTCCAGCAGTTAGTCAAATTAGGGTAGCTTAAAGAAAGTTTAGTAAAAAGGCTATTTGCAAAAGTGTGTCTAGGATTTAGGGGAACCACATGGAATCTAAACATATTTTTCAAGTTAAAAAGTCCTTTAGAAATTGTGCTCAACTACTTCAATTTTGTATTGTAAATGTTTGAGAAAATAAGGATGGAAAACCTATTTGGAAGGTATTAGTTTTGAAGTGGAAAAATAGAATTTAAGGGTGTTTTTTAAAATTCTTTATACTAAGCTGGTATGTTTTTAAACTGAAAGGCATTGTATATATTATGGTGTAGATCATGATACTTTAAAATATGAATACATTATGGAATAGATAAATCAAGCTAATTGGCATTTGCATTGCTTCATGCACTTATTTATTTGTGGTGAGAATATTTAAAATCACTAATATTGATGGAAAATAACACATTCTTGCCAAATCTGCAAGGTTGGTATAGGATTAAATAAAATCTCTATGAAAATGCTATGCAAATGTAAGGTGCCTTTTTTTTAAGTGAAGAAAACAACCTTGTAATTACGCTCTTCATTTTTCCTTCTTTCATTGACATTTCCAAGAATACACAATGCTGTCTTTCTAATGATCCAGTTAAAATGCAATCAAATAATTATGAAATGATGTGATAAGTGTGAGAGATTAATTCCGCATCCAGAAGGGGGTTGGGCAAGGTTCCAGAGAGCAGGTAGTATGAGTTGGACCTTGACTATGGCCAGGAAGAGGAGTTCAGCAAAAAGGAAGGAAAGTACACAAGGAAGAACATCACTGCTTTGTTGACTTGGGTAAGAAGGAAGCCAGTCAGGATGGCAGTAGAAAGGATGTGCAGAATGTGGGAGACGGCAGGAGATGAAGCTGAGACAGAAATATTATTAGTTAGAGAGCTACAGAATAACAGACCAGTCTGAACATGCATTAATTTAAATGTGCATAATTAATATATGTGTATTTAAAAAATCATATATATAACATATATATGTATATAATTGGAATTGACTCAGAGCATTATGGAGGATGAGAAATCCTAAGACTATATGTTGTAGTCTCAGGGTAGCTAATGTTATAATCCAGTCTGATGTGGAAGGTCTGAGAATGGATGGAGGCAGACCATCCATGAATGGAGGATGGGAATTTCTGGTCTGAGTTTGAAATTCAGAAAACAAGGAGCACCAGTGACTGAGCCCAGGAGATGGTGGTACCGAAGGTCAAAGAGATGAAGATTCAATTTTCTTCTGCCATTGTGTTCTACTCAGGCCTTCTGTGGCTTGGGTGATGGCCATCCACAAGCAAGTGTGACCTTTGCCCAGTGTGTAAATTCAAATGCTCATTTCTTCTGAATTCTCTTCTCACTCAGGCAGCACAGAAGCAATGTTTTACCTATAGTCTGGACATCTTTTAGCTCCATCAAATTGATGTACAAATTAGTGACCACGGGACATTGCATTAAATTAAGATATCCTCCCCTCACAACCCACACACATACACTAAGGATAGTGAAGTTTATTCTTATTTATTTATTTTCATAGATAGTGGTACTTTTAAATCTGATCTTCATATTGGAATTCCCTGGGGAGCTTTTTAAAAATTACTAAGCCCAGGACCAATTAAACCAGAATCTCTGGGAATGAGTATCAGGCATAGTTTTCTTTCTTTCTCTTTTTAAATGATCCCTAGGTGATTTTAATATGCAGCTCATAATCAGAACCTGTACAGCAGAATGAATAAGAAGACATGGCACGGTCTTCAGTCAAGATTTATTTCCTGGAGCACCAAGCAGGCAAGCCAGTTGCCTTTGCACTTATCCTCCGGCAGACTTCCTCCTGGGCATTGCACAGACACCCCGGTCAGACTTTCAACTGCACCCTTTCCCATGTCCAAAACATAAACTCTGTAGAAAATCCTTTATTTTAATGAATGTCAACAAAATGTATTCAGTACAGAAATCTCTAAGTCATTTCCAAGTCCCCGCTTCCACAATCACTACATTCTCTCTGTCCCTCCTAATCATTCACCCAGGCTGCCAGGCTTCTCCCCTGTCATATTGTCATGTGCGAGGCCAGGCCTCTGTTTCCTCTCACCTGGACAGTAGCTGGAATGCCAGCTAGAATTTTGTCCCATTCCATTCACTTTTCTAGATAATTGCCCCAATGACCTTTAAGATATATAGATCTACAAGCCATTCTAATATTGAGCACCCTTTGATATTTTCTCATTTTTTTTCCCTGAAAATTAAAAACATCTCATTTTTCGCTCCTTCCTCCTTTCTTTTTGCTGTCCTTCTCACAGAAGTGACCAAACCCGCTGTGTGTCTTTCATGGAGCTCCCTGCACCCGATACTTTTCACCAGGACAGTTAGCGTATTCTTCAGCCTCTCTCCCATCACTCACATCTGCCTTTGTGAGCCAAGAGAAGTCTGTATCACCCTTATCAAGATGTATTAGACTGTATTTTAACTACCCTTTGATTTCATAGTTTCCTCACCTGTATAGGTTTTATAGTACTAGGAAAATGTTTTTTCTTGGTTATCATTATATTCTAAATGCGTAAATCAGTGGCGAGTTAGTGGCAAAATGCGAGCTTGGTATATTTGTTGTTTGAAAGAATAATGGTGCTGACCTTGGGGGTGTGATGACAGAATGATGTACGATACACAAGTCCTTTCCTCAGAAGTTTGCAGTCTTCTCAGAAGCAGACAGGTTCATATGATGTGAGAAGTTATTTCAGGTAGAAAGCTATGGAGCCTGTAGTGGTGACATCTCATTCAGCCTTGGCAGAACTGGAGACAGGTTACTTGTGGAAGGTGTGGTGATGAGTGGATCTCTAAGCTTTATCTCTAAAGATGAAAATTTGGCTCGAGCAAGAGTTGGGCCAGCTAGGATAACAAGCGGAGCTGAGATGATGGAGTGGATATGCATTTGGAATTTGATCCCAAATGGCAATTAAAAGCTAACAAATATCATAAGCAGACCCTTGATACCACCTCACTTGGTCACTGGAGTGATTAGTGAATGACACTTGGAGACTGAAAAGACCAGAAGGTAAGCCTGGATGCCTCAAGGGAAAGGTGTTCTTAGTACATGTACAGAGATGGGAATGAATGAAGACATGAGCAAGAAATCCCCAGAGGGTTTGATAGTCGACAAGAGAATGGAAAAGGGGATAAGAGTGGAAGTCAGTCTCGTCTCTATGACAGAAGGTCACAGATCTCCCATAGATCTGTGACAGGGATCACAGGGGGAAAACAAGATCAGCTTGGAGCACTAGCAGAAAGGAAGGTTGGTTTACACACGGGACATCGCTCTAATTGTGTTCCTTATTCTGCAAAAATTGTTGAAGATACCATGATTCTGGATCGATTCTGAAGTTATCCTGGAGTAGAATGGGCCCCTCTCCCAGTATGACTGCTGCCCTTCTAAGAAGATGGCTACATGAGGACAGGAACACAAGGGGAGCACCCTGTGGAGATAAGGATGACTGCGAGGCATCCACAGGCTGAGAAATGTCGATCATGGCTGCAAAAGATCAGTCTAGCAACAGGCAAGGGAGGCCTTCCTAACCCTGTGACTTTAGAACTGTGAGATAATAATATACTGTTACTTTTAGCTATTCAGTATAGGTTACTGTATTATAGCAGCCACCAGAAATGAACAAATTTTGTAACAACTCTATTGATATTCTGTAGTATTTACCACATGCTGGTCACTGTTCTGTACTTCTGTGCCTATCAGTTAGCTTAACCCTCAGGCAATGGTATCATGTTGGTACTGACATTATAAAATTATATACATATATATATATATATTATTAAAAACTGAAACATTAAAGAGCCCACATAATTGATGGGAAAACATGAGAAAAGAAAAGGAAACATTTGGGTTATCATTACC
Source organism: Peromyscus maniculatus bairdii (assembly GCF_049852395.1). Classification (NCBI taxonomy): domain Eukaryota; kingdom Metazoa; phylum Chordata; class Mammalia; order Rodentia; family Cricetidae; genus Peromyscus; species Peromyscus maniculatus. Next base: position 35,559,837 of record NC_134855.1, read on the forward strand.
TGGCTAGGACAATCCTTCCTTTTGAAAACCTAACATCCTCAGGAACCACTCTGGAAGAAAGAGGTCAGCAGGATTCACATAACCTGAAAATCAAGCCTCCCTACAGACACTATAGAAAGTGTACTTAGCTTATACAGTATTTCTTGTGAGTACTTGTTTCTCTATTCATTTTTGAGTATCTGATAGAATACAGCAATTTTTTTAATGACCATTCACTGGACAATGACACCAGCATGGAAGGAAAAGGAGTGAGTTCCTTTACCAGACCAAGTGTTACAGATGGTGTCCTTGGGTCTACATAGTCAAGGACAAAGGCATGTCATTTAGATGTAAAACAAAGAAGCACATTTGGTTTGTTCCGAAGTTGCCACTTGTATCTACAGAGCTGTTCTCACGGAGGACGGAGCCTTCTCTGAGTCTTTGCCTAGTGCCACCCAGGTCCAGCTGAACATCTTAGGTAGTCCCTATATCTAGGGGTAATTGCATTCTAACTTGATTTGTTTCCCATCTAATTAGCAGGTAACACATTTTTGTAGACGTTGATCTCACTGGATATATATATCCTACATGAGCCTGCAAAGTTAAGACATGATTTCCACTTGTAGCTGATGAAACCAGTTTTGGAATCTGAGGAAACAACAGAGGTAATGTTTGCTGCCTCGGTGGATTAGTTTTGAGGGGTGATTTGTATGATACTGAAGTATGTGGGAATTGAGATGAGGTAGAACAGTGGTTCTCAACGTGTGGGCTGTGGACTCTTTCACAGGGGTTACTTAAGACCGCCAGATATTTATATTATGATTCATAACAGTAGAGAAATTACAGCTTTGAAGTAACAATGAAAATAATTTTATGACTGGGAGTCATCACAACATGAGAAACTGTACTAAGGGTTGCAGCGTTAGAAAGGTTGAGAGCGACTGAGGTAGAAGAGATTTGGGAAAGTAGAAAGTACTATGTAAATGTATTCTTTTTTTAAGAGTATTGTCTTCATTTTATTTATTTAAACATTTTTCATTTTACATATCAACCACAGTTCTTCCTCCCATCCCTCCTCCTGTTCCCTTCTCCCCACTCCCACCATCCACTCCTCCAAAATGGTAAGGCCTCCCCTAGGGAGTCAACAAAGCCTGGTACATTCAGTTGAGGCAGGACCAAGCCCCTGCCCCCTGCATCAAGGCTGAGCAAAGCATTCCGCCATAGGGAATGGGCTCTAAAAAGCCAGCTCATGCACTAGGTTTAGATCCTGATCCCACTGCCAGGGGCCCCTCAAGCAGTCCAAGTTACGTAACTGTCTCTCACATGCAGAGGGCCTAGGCTGGTCCCATGTAGGCTCCAGAGCTACCAGTCTATACAGTTCATGAGTTTCCACGAACTTGGTTCAATTGTCTCTGGAGATTTCCCCATCATGATCTTAACCCTCCTTGCTCATATAATGCCTCTTCCCTTTCCTCAACTGGACTCCCTGAGCTGTCTGGTGCTTGGCTGTGGATCTCTGCATCTGCTTCTATCAGTTACTTGATGAAGGCTCCAGAGAAGCTAGAGCCTTCATCCAGTAAATGTATTCCTATTCTACATGGTTAACAATCAATCTGCTATTCAGCATACTGGCAACTAAAAACTTTGTAGAAGCCTTGGATTGCAATTTAAACATTATCCAGGAAAAAAAAAATGTAAGAATTGATTTCTATTCCATCTGGAATAGTCCTTAGATTATTATTATACTTTTATAATAATTAATGCTTATTTGTACTTAGCTGAAGATGTTGTTACTGTGACCCTTCATCTAGAAGTGACACAATGATCATCACACAAACTTTATGTACGGTTTGTTTACAGTCTCAGGAATGAGACTGCCACCCTAAGTAACTCACTAAGTCAGAAGGCAAGGTTAGAGCATAACCTTGATCTTTGTGTATGTACAGTATTTCGTGACCATTCCCCCTTCTGTGAAACATTTATAGGTATTACATTTATACTTTGATACCTGAATGACTAAAGAACTAAGGACTCAATTTTCAGCTTTTGGGTTCTGGAGCTGAGATAGAGGTAAGCCACATCAGCTAATAAATAGAGCCAGTAGGGGCCACACTACTGCGTTCATCTTTGCAAAGCAGACATTAAAGAAATCGGTAGGCTTATATGCTTTTATCATCATATGATTCTGTGACACCCAGTATTGCTATGTTCATATTCTGAGAACTCATATGCTTAAATGTCATTCTGGCTTATAGCAATGTTTTTAATGACCAATCATTTAGCACTGAGTCTCCACGTTTCTTTGGGATATACATTTAGAATCTTGGAAAGTGAATCTCTAGGTAACCGTGAATGTGGAAGTAAGGCAGCTGATGTCTGAGGACTTGAGAAAGTAGCATCTCACTCTGGCTGCGAATATGTTATTATTGTTCAAACACAAGTATTCTAATCAGCAGAACTTTAAATTCATATTCACGAGAGAGTGTGTACCAAAGAGGAACAGAAATACTGAATTATGATTGTCCAAGGGATTAATTTATATTTATTTAGTGCCAGCAAACACATTTTTTATGGTGTGTAGATATGCTTTAGTGATAGCCAATGCTTGTTCTATTGTAATAAGTGAGTATATAAAATTCATCAAAATTAGAACTTGTTAATATATGTTTTATATAAAATTTTAAATTAACTGTTTCCTTTCAACTTTTATGTATTAATAAAATTCAGAATAAAAACTGTAAAGTAATAATAGCCAAGAATAGACTGCTGTTACTGATCTGTATTAGCCAGGAATGAGAACCCAAGTGGGTTAGATAATGATTTGGGAACACCGATAAAAGGGTTTGTAGTTACACAGTATTCAAAATCTCTATAGATTTTTAAAATAATTATGTTAATGATCTGATTACCAGAATAAGTCAGCTCAGGCACCCTCTCCACTATTGCTAGTAGTCTAAGCTGGAATCATCTTTGTGGACTACCTATGGTGGGACACCTTGCACAGCCTTGACGCAGGGGGAAGGGCTTGGACCTGCCTCTACTGAATGTACAGGCTCTGTGGACTCCCCATGGGAGGCCTTAACTTTTTGGAGGAGGGAATGGGGGTGTGTTGGGGGGGAGGCTGGGAGGCAGGAGGAGAGGGGGATCTGTGGTTGATATGTGATATGTTGGTATGTTGGTATGTGCTATGTGGCATGTGGTTGGTACAATGAATAAAAAATTTCTTAATAAAGAAATAATTATGTTAGCTTACTTTGAAGCACTACTATATTTTTATTACAGTAGTTATTATAAGCTATGTCTGAATGGCTTCACACATAAGTATTAATAGTGAGCACAGCTAAACTGAAATACAATTTTCTGTATGTGTACCCATTTACAAACACATGTCTATAAATAGATATAGCTACTTTTCCTCTTGGATTTTGTCATCCTGATGCACTTTTACTTTTCCATTCATACTAAAGAAAGCACATCTTTAGGTTGTGATTTACTCTTAATTCTGAACATTCCAAGTTATATTGGTTTAAAAAAATGGACTAGTGCCTTCCACTAGTTAACACATAAAGAGGCATAAACCTCTCCACTATGGGTTAAACATGGAGATGTCAGCATGGACACGTGGCGTTCCACAGTTTATGAAATCAACCACAACTCTCTTTTTTAATATTCACCTCTCATCCAACTCATAACAATGCCCTGAGAAAGTGTGCCTGGTCCTGCAATCCACTTGGTGCTATGCATGGCTGTAACTTTGGAAAGCAGTAATTTCACTGTTAAATGGCAAATCAGCGGGGTTATCTCTGTGACCCTTTTCTTCCATCCTCCAGTGCCAGTATATCTTGTGCATGACACTTGATCAGTGAAAGATCCAAATAAGACTTTTTAGCTCTTCAGCATGACTGACATGAACATGATAATGTGATATTCTTTATCCTGCACTTTCAACCCTATGGATAAGATTCAGCTGGACATCATCATGCAGGTGATGTATGAGAGTATAATCTAATTAATTCTGCAATGACTGAATGCTGTGTCGTTTAGAAGTATCGGCTTGCTTACATTGCTCAAGTCACATTTCCAAAATAAAATATTTAGTGCTGTAGGAAGAAAAACTTGGGAATATTAAGGGGAGATATTTTTATTTGAATAAAAAAGTCCATATTTTAAAATATTGTCAAGTCAAACATGGATATGAGGTTTGCCTGTGCTGCTCAGAGAGAAGAATTTTGTCATTATTGAGATCCCTTTCCAAGCTGAGCATAATACTTAGGAATTTGATGCTCCAACTTAACTGGTCAGTTATCAAAGGAAAATTCAGTAAGCTGAAAGGAAGAAATCATCAAACAACTATTTGGACAAGCGTTAAAGTTTTTAACTAAACATACAAAACATTGTCACACTGTCAGGGTTCTTCTTTCTGGTTTTTTTTTTTTTTTTCAAAAATATACTACAGGACACTACAGTTCTATATAAAGCAATGACAGCAACTTACACATAAATCCCAGGCCACCAAATAAGATGTGGACCATAGTCAGAAAGCAGATCTTTATGTGTAACTGTCTTTAGACTGAGTGGAAATGGTAATAGAGCAGCACCAATCATTTGATATTCTTTTGGGTTGAACTCTAAAAATTAGCTGAAATTTTTTTAATCAAATTCTCCACCTTTAAAATATTTTACTTCCAAGAAAACATTTTAAAATAAAATATTAGCCTCTCTTTTGCAAGGCCTGGGTACATTGAACATTCGTTCTTATTTTATGTTAGCCTTTTGCTTTTTAAGCAAATTCACTGTTACCTGGATATTATCAGATTGCAGAGAGTGATAGTGTGTGTTAGTACATGCATGCCTGTGCATATTGTTGCATGGGTATTTGTAATTATTCTTCCATTTCTAAGAAGTCAAGTGATTTAGCAATATAGCTTTTTATGCTCCCATATCTTACAAAATACCAAAGTCTAGTTGTTCTTTGCAAAACTGAGCTTGCTTTTTTTTTTTATTCCATCCATTTATGACCATGTCTGTTCTGTCTGGACCTTTCGGGTCCAAACATCTTTACAAAAAGAAATGTTACTTAAGTGACAACTTCATTTCTATATGCCAGTAAATTATCAAGTGAGGAAAGATGAAGCTGGAGTAGATAAACACTAGGATATTGTTTGGTTGAAAAAAAAATGCTTAGCTCTGTTTATTCATTCAAATTCTATGGAAATTAAAAGGTGCCCCTGACTCATTTAGTGCTCCTTAACATTGTGCACTGACTTACTGGAGGGTTTCCTATTCTCACGTTACAGCACACACACACACACACACACACACACACACACACACACACAGGCATGCACCATGCTCAGTTACTATTTATACACTATCATCTGCCAGGGTCTTTGAAATTTCTGTTTTGCATCAAAGACAAAGCCTTCCTCTCTCTGATGCTCATTGAGGGTTTCCTGATACAGGAACATAATTAACTCTTTCCTGGCTTAATTTCTGCATTTTAAAATGTAGGCAGATATGGACAAAAGTAGAGCACTCAATCCACAGGGTGGCCATTAACTGCACTCCGTTCCTGTATGTTCTCAATTCAGACCACAATTACTGTCAGGGAATGGCCCGGGAAGCTCCTTCATGTACGCAAACAGGAATACTATTCATTAAAGAGCACTTTCAATAAAATACAATCTCTATTTTTTAATGAATATTTGAGAAAGAAAATACAATCTTGGGTTCAGAAACCTGCAAGATGGTTATTATTCTTTTAATAACGTAGACTGTCTCATGTACATACACTGACAGTGGAGGAGAGGAGGCAGAAATGAGATGGCAGGCTTTAACTCAGAGGAAATGAAAAAGCCGAGCCCCTGCAAACTAAGTCAATGTTAAATAAGGATTTCCTGGAAGCGCCTACAGCAGCCATGGCTTGCTTTGGGTTTTATTGATGTCCCAAGGATGGTAGATTCTACTTAAATCTTTGAAGCCCGGTTAAATATAAGAACATGGGGCACTTTAGAAACTGAAAAACACTATTAGGCTCTTCTAAGACCTGCTCTTTCTTCAAGAATTTACCACTCTGGACCTACTTCTTTTTCTTTTTCTTTTTTCTTTTCTTTTCTTTCTTTCTTTTTTTGCCTAAGGTATTTTTAGTTTTAATGATTGTTAGTTTTGCATTTTTAGATGGCTGGTTCTGATAACATGACTAGTTACAGCTTTCTAAAAAATAAAATCAGTGTCATTTAATGCTCAAGAAAAATGTCTACAGCCTTTTCTCTTTAAGAAACTTTAACCATGAATCATTCCTAATAAAAACAAAAGCAAGAATAGCGCCATACTGCGCACATGGGAACACAAACATACACACACACAGGCAGATAGAATACACATGTATTTGTAGGGAAATGAGCCAGGACATGTGCTAAATGCCGAAGCGGGTTGCTCCGGTGGCAAGGCAGTCCAGGGACTTGCCAAACGCTCCAGAGAGCAAAAGCACTCTACAGAGACTGTTTCGGCTTTCACCAAAACATCCCAGGAATTCTGCTCTTCAAACAAACCTTCCATTGAAGAATTAAATTGTACTTTCCAGGAAACAATCGGGTCACAGTTCTTTAAAGGCATGACAAAATAGGTAGAATTAAAACATTAAAGCACAAACAGTCTCGGTTTAAAACGCGCCATCTTTTAAAAGAAAAGGTAGAATGCTAATTTAGCATTTCTCTGAAGAAAGCAAGTGTTTTCATAAAGGCCCGAATTCACAGTGGGTTGAACAAAACCAGCCCGACTCTCCACAAAAGAAACCAACTGCCGGTTCCCCACTTATCATCAGCATCCTGGTATTAGTCTCCGCTAATAGAACGACGGCAGATTTTAAAGGAAGTTCCCTGAAAACAAATCCTTGTTCCGAGGTTGGCTTTTCCATTTGGTTGCCCGTGGAGAGCGTGAATAGACGCTATACTGACCGAATGTTTGGGAATCGGGGAATAGTAGAGATGCCTTTCAACATTTCATAAAGCAGGCTGTTTTTCCTCTTGCCCACCAGTGCAAAGGGGAAAAGAGTAGAATTACAGAGACAGCGTTTTGCCCGCGTGTGCCAGTCACGCATGGAGTGAAAGGCATTACCCTTTAAACAATTTGGGAGTGGATGCCGTTAATAGGTAGGACAGATAGTTACAAAGTCCTGATTAACTACAAAGCGCAGAGACATGTGCAAACTTGTTATGCGGTGAAAGGGAACAGACAGAGGCGATTATTTACCGTTCTGGGGACCCAGTTGGAGCCCAGCTAGCAGGTTCTGCACAGCAACATTGCCCTCTTTTGGTAAAACGGGGCACAGTGTGTTTACCTCACTCTCAGGTGAAAGCATTTCTTCAGGACACAGAATTTTCCACAGCAAGAAAAATGACACAAACGAACACAGCAGAGAAATGGAGCGGGGAGGTGAATGCTTTTGCGTCCACAAGACTGACCACAATCTCCCCAGTAGTTAGGCGACCGGACGTGCTAACAAAGAAACCTCTAGACTCAGTCTTTCTGTGATCCCCTTTCAGCGACGGTGGGGATTATTTACTCTTTAATTTATCCTTGACAGCTTCAAGCCTTCTCTAATCAAATCAGAATCATGGAGGACTCCGAATGTGACCAAATAAAACAAGACCTAATTCTTTGCAACCCCCCCCCCCCCACCACCACCACCCAGTGCTTCAATATGGAGGGATTCGGTCTGCAATGAGAGCTGAAGTCACTCAATGGAGCCGGTCAGCCCCCACCCGCACTTTGTGCACTTTCTCATTCTGAGGACTCTGCAGTGATTTAGGGCAGCGACGACGACAGAAAGGGGCTTGATTGCATCAACAAAGGGAGAAAGCCCTGCCAAGACAAGACACAAACTTAACCTAAACACTTTTATTCTTGTTGAAGATGCCCGCACCACTCTTTCAACCAGACGGATTTCAGCCTTGTCTCCGTTTCTAAACTCCCTTTCTCTTGTACATTGAAGTCCTTCCCCTGCCAAATCATTATTATGGGAGTTTTCTAAGATACTTTGGGTATCTGGAGATGTCCAGTGCAGAGGCAGATGGGCTGAGCCAGTTAGGAGGGTGTGTTATTCCCTCCCCCATGATATTAAACACCACCCCGGCTACTAATAAACATGTGACCGTCACTATCTTACAAGCTTAATGTTTTTGAAGGAAGGTACCCTCTCTTAATGATCATGGTTCTTTTAGGTACCAGGGCAAAGTAAGTTCATTATCTTTTTTTAACAGTTTGGGATAACATTTACTTCACAAAAGGGGGGTGACCATTGAGTCCCATTGTTTTTCGTTTAATCCTCACTAAATAAAAGGTCAGTAAACTTCTCTGCAGGTTTCCATTCTTGAGGTGAGAGATGTAGCTCACATTTGTATTTGTAAGCTGTTTTTCATCTTCTTTTCATTCTCATGATTTAGAAAGCCCACAGCATTGTGTCAGCATCATTTTCAAAGTAGGCTATGAAAAGAATCAAAGTTTAACGTTTAGCTCAAAATTTCTTTATAAGATTTATTTGCAAAAAAAACCTCCAAAAACCAAAAAACCCAAAACCAAAAAACCAAATGTTTGATTCTGTACACTAGCAGTGACAAGTTCTACATAAAATTTCCGAGAAACCATGTTGCTGTCCTTTCCAATCAATTTGGACTGCCTTCAGTTTGCTGACGCTCTTACTGAGGAACGCTTCCACATCATGTTCCTATCAGTTACCTTATTTTACCTTTACAGAAACCTGATGAGGTAGATAGGGTCCTACAGTTCCCGGCAGATCTTGTCAAATTACTGACAGACAGTGAGGCTGGAGACAGAGTGCTCATGTGGTACTCCCCACAACGCCCAGGGGTGTTGAAGGCACAGGTGGAGTGAAACCTGCCATAGGTCTACTGTTTTTTTAAAAATGTCTTTTCACATCTCCTGGTTTTTGAGGCCATATAAGTTGGTTCAAAAAGTGCCCCAAACTATAGGGGATGGAACTTTAGCCCAGCAACACCTCCTACCAGCATGTAGAACTTTAAGTTGCACAGAAAACACTGTCAAATTGAAACTGAACGTGGGCCTTTCTGTTCATTCCTTTTAGAGTGATGGCAAACTACAACATAATCTTAACAGAAGCATATTTTACATGGTATCATATCCCACAAGACGAAAAGCTCTTTTGTGTTCTCAACTCCTTCTCCAATAAATACTGCTCTGCTTCACAGTGACAAATAAAGCTATCCGTTAACACTCCTGTTCCGTCATGATCACACTGACATTTATCTCTCCCACATCCAGGGGCACCTCTCTCTCCACACTGCGTCTCTCAGCCTCTGCAGGATTCATACCTGAAGGGAAGGAAACTAATCTCCTCGTGGCAGTATTTGAGGGGCACGCAGGTGGCAAAAGCAATTGTATAGGTCTGCCACCAAACACAAACAGCATTCCAGGTAAGCCTTGCTAGCCAGCATCATTTTGTTAGAGCATATTTTCACTGAATTCCCCTCTGAACCCAAGGAATTTGCTTACTATTACCTGTAGAAGAATATGTCCTTGTGCAAATTTCTCTTGGCCAAAATATGCAAGCCCTTATTACAGTAAGAAAGAATTGGTTCTCTGTAGTCACCTATGTCTTTCTGCATGAACGTCTTCATTGACCTTTGAGGCCAGCAGCATAATTGGGGTGTGGGATAAGGAAAGAAATTTATTCCAGGACAAAACAAAACAAAAATCGGTATGGTTGCTGTTTTTTTTTTTTTTTTTTTTTTTTTTTTTTTTTTTTTTATGGAAAGACAGGCATTTTTACCCCCTGGTCTCTGTGAGTGCCAACATGGACAGACAGGCACTATGGATGCAGAGCAACTGGTATGGCTATTTCATTTTCACATAGGAAATATAATTCAAGCAAGATTCAAGTGACATTTTTCAGCATGATACTCAAGTTATAAATAATGATGGTTCCTGCACTTATTTTTTTTCTGGACTAAAATGAATGCAAAAATGACATAAATGGGCATTACTGCTACCATTTAATCAGTCGGTCAAATAGTGCTCATACTTGTGGCAAAAATCTAAAAAGCATTTTCACTTTCTTTCTTTTTTTTGTTCATTTGGACTCTGGCAGGTAAAACAAGAGGGCTCAGGATATTATTAAAGGTTGCTGTCACAGGTTTCTTACAAGAGTCACACAATATCTTATTAGTGTGCTATGAAACACTGTCTCATTTCTTTGCGAAGTTTCAGCTTCCTGAATTTTGAAATACTTTCAGACAATTCACAAGCAGCTGGATGTTTGCTGTACCAGGACATATTTATGCTTTACTAGAGTTGTTATTGTTTCTTTTCAATAGCTTCATTAGTATTAATTTGCTCTTCTGGGCTAAGGGGCCAGTTTGGATAAGAATTATAGCAGGTAAATAAAAATAAGTGAACTTTTGAGAGCACACACTGCAAAATTGTTTGAGCTGGTAAAGAATTTGTGTGTTCTCATGCAAGTTCTTTAGTTCTTATGATGCCTAATGTAACTGAGTCTTGGTGGTTTTCAAAGGAAGCATGTGGACAATCACTTTCTGTGAGTCATTTTTAAGATACATCTCTGGAAGGTTGGACACATTTTCCTCCAGCAACAATGTAATGGTGGCTAGAACCTGGGACAATTTTACCCCTCCTACCACCACTCAAAATGTTATTGGAAACATTGTCTTACATATTCAGAGAAAATTTATTAAAATTATTGGCTGTTTTCAAACTAGTAATCAAACACCGGAAAAAAATAATAAAATTGAAAAGGACTATTTTTAAGAAGCTTGTGCTTGAGAAAAGCAGGTTTAATTAGAGGAGGATGAGGATGTGGGTGGAGCCTGTTGTGGGGCTTCTGAAGGGGACTCCTGGGCACACTCAAGGGCTCTCAGGTGTGTGGAGCTGGCTGGTGATAGTGTCTAATTTCACTTCACAATTTGAGACCCCACTTCATTCTTTATTACAGGTGTCTCATGAATGCTTATGAACCATAATTGAGGTCATTGTTTCTCTGTGTGTTCTCGAACGGGAGCAATTGCTAAGGGAGAAGTGATTATCTTGGGAGAACCGTGCAGGAGATAGCAAAAGGAAAACAACAGCAACAAACATCCCACGCACAGGTTTCTTGAGAGGAAAGAAAAAAATTGCAGACGCTGCTTGTCTGAAGAGTGGATGCAGGGCAGTGTGTCTGAGTCTGGAGTGTGGCTTAGGCACATATCCCTGAACAGGACTATCTCTCTCCAAAAAGCTAGCGGAAGGCTGGTCCTGTGAGAGTGGGATGAGTAAAGCATCCTTATTTGGTGAGATACTTGCAAGGTTGGAGGCTGTGCTCCATAAGCAAAGAAACTGGGAGACTCATAGGTACAAAAGCCTCCCTATGTTCATCTCTCTGTATTTTAAAAACCCATTAGCTAAATTTCCTATACATTATTCTGTGAAATAGTCTATTAACATATACATATATGTTCATATATACATAAGAAATACTGCTTATCTGCTCTGTAGAAGGATATGGGTATATAAAGATAGGGGAAAAAAGAAATAAAGTCAAAGAATTTATGAACACAGGCATTTTTTACAAAGGGTCTACAACTACAACCACTTTCAGAATTCACTTTTCATCAACTTTGAAAAAAACATATATTTCAAAAACTTGAAAGTCAAATGACTTTGTAAACAGAATGTGGAAGGGATATGTTTAACAGTGAAATGGTTCATTTAAACAATATATGTACTTAACAGGGTTGATAGCTGTATTTACAAGAAGAGAACAACCTCATATCATTCCTTTTCATCCATTGATTACACATAACACACTGATACTATTTCTTATTAAAATATGTAACAATTTTGAAGTCTGCCATACATTTCATCTTTTCATTAGAATCCCATGAAAGACATTCTATGTGAAGAAAACAAATTCTATGAGAGATTCTGCTACCTCATTTGTTTAAGGTTGCAATACGTATCTGGTATAAATTGAAGCACAAATTTTCCAGATTCAAAAATACTTTGCTCTTGACAGTCATATGTGCTTGAAAACATACTCTACTGAGGAGCAAAGTCAGAATAGATAATGTCATTGTGGTCATTGGTCATTGTGTCCTTGCAGAGATCTACAAGATGACTCAACATCAATGCCACTGGTCGCAGATGGGGAAAAGTAACAGAGGTTAGGCAGATATTCAGAGAGTCATTACTGCTTCTGAAAAAAATCCTTCATACCATTCTGATGTCTGGGTTGTTTGAGCCCCATTATTCTTTCATCTAGCTTTTTTACTTGGTCCTGTCCAGGGTGAGAACGTGTTCAAGCTGCACTCATTCTTCAGCCAGGAAACAATTAGATAGTAGACAATGATTTTGTTAGATTAGAACTATTGTTAATAAGGGAGCCAATAAATAGTTACACATAATTAAATGGAGTCACTGAGGTAGTTTTTAACTTTTGGCTTCTTTCATCATTGGCTTTTAATAATATTGATACACTTATAATTTACAATGGCTGACTGGAAGCACGTTTCCTCTGCATTTTCCTCTGGGCTTCCTCCTGTAAGGGACAGATTCCTTCCCCATGGATGAGGGAAAGGAATGGGAAAGCTGCAGAAAGGAATAAGGAAGAGTTGTAAGGAAGTTGGAAGTCAGTTATCTGACAATGGAATCACTGGAAAGGCTGGGTCAGAGTTTATCCTATTAGAGAAAGCTTCTTTGATGTTCAGGGATGAAAACCAAGGAATAAGTTAAAATCCCTAGAAAAGGCCAAATATTGCAACTGTTTACCTCCAAGTAGGTAACAGATAAGTCATTAAACAAATGTTTTACAGTGTTTGTCTTCAGGCCAAATACAGTGGGGAAGCTCTTCTTATTCCTGAATTCAAGAGACTGGTAGGATTCAGGTCCTTACCTGAGATGTTTTCATCACTTCACTCCACAGGATCCTATTTAGAATTCTTATTCATAGGTAGACTCAAGAGAGGACAATTCTTTTTTTTTTTTCTTTCTTTTTTTTTTTTTTTGGTTTTTCAAGACAGGGTTTCTCTGTGTCTCTGTGTAGCTTTGCGCCTTTCCTGGGACTCACTTGGTAGTCCAGGCTGTCCTCGAACTCACAGAGATCCACCTGCCTCTGCCTCCCGAGTGCTGGGATTAAAGGCGTGCGCCACCACCGCCCGGCTCAGAGAGGACAATTCTATTACCCCTAATACAGGTAGCCTGACTACACTCTACTTTAATCTTGTTTTTGAACTACAACTAGGAATATATATGTAATAAATGAGAGAGAGAGAGAGAGAGAGAGAGAGAGAGAGAGAGAGAGAGAGAGAGAGAGAGAGAGAGAGAGAGAGAGAGAAACAAGCAAACATGAATGCAGGAAGAAATGGAGTGTTTGAGATAGAGTTAGGAAAATGACGCAATTCTACTCCATGTGAGCTCCCCTGCCTGGCAGCTGGTGCCCACACAAGCGGCTACTGGTGCAAGATGCCAGCATCTGATCCAGCTTCAGTATTGAGTGAACTCTTGAGCTCAATAACTTCTTTCCTTATCAGTCCCTCCCTCCATCCCTCCTTCCATTTTATAACACATTTTCCATGGAGGCAGAAGTGGTCTTGTCTGAACGATGAGGCAAGGTCCTTAATTAGAATATTTGATAGTGCATCTAACAAATTTAAAAAGATTTGAGAAAATATGTCATCCATGAAACAAATACAAAACCTGAGACACTATAAAAGGAGGTAATAAAAGAATACGGAAAGTCTTTATACATGGGCAATTATTTACAAATGTGAATTAGTTGAGGGCAAATCCAAAGGTACTTTTGGAGAAACTACAGAGCAAAGAGATAGACATTTATAGGAAATAAGAAAGGAGCCAGCAACTTAGGAGAGTATTTGTTCCATTAATACATTTTCAGAAAAAGAAGAGAATATCAAAAGCAAAAAAAGAGCAATTATCAAAGATAAAGTATAAGTCCTTTCCAAAGATTGGAAAGGAGATATATTTTTTAAATTGACTGTTCCTATTTAATGAGTTCAGATGCTCTTCAAGTTACAATAGAGTCCCATCCTATTGAACCTATTTAAGTTGTAAATATCATAAATGTACCTTGTTTACCAAGCATAATGGCCAAATAATACAGTGTTCCTCAGAGAATCAGTTTCTTTATTATTATGGGCTGAGTGGGAGCTGCTTCTGGCTGCCTAGGGCCAGCATTTCCACAGAATGTCACACCCCACATTGCTAAACCAAGAAAGGATCAATAGTGAGGTATATATCACTCAAGATGGTAAGAGTGAGCTACTTACCAAGCTGTTACAATTGTGTCCACATGGAGCTCTGACAGGCAGAACAAAGTATTCCACCCCATAAACATATCTCTTTCTCAACCCTAAGTATCTGTAACTATATCATTTTACATTATCATTATCATTATCTGACAATGTAGAATTTATAGGTGTGCCCAGTAGAGAAGAATATAGAGGGTGATTATCTTGTATGGCACAGAGGTCTTATGTGACTGAAGAAAGTGTTCACTTGTAAGGAGTCAACAGGCTGTATTTATATATTTGTGTTCATATATATATATATATATATATGTAAAATATAAGAACTTTGCAAAGATTGGAAAGGAGTTTTTTTTAAATTGACTAGTTTACATTGACTAGAATAAACATACATACACACACACACATACATACATACATACATACATAGGGATATGTATAGAAAATTATAATAAAGAAAAAGAGGGCATCAATTTAAAAGGAAATGCGTGGGGCACGGAAGGGGCTGGAGGGGAGGAGACATAGAAAAGATTGGAAGGAGGGGACTTGGGAGGGGTTGAAGGAACAAAAAGGAAGAGGGGAAAGGGTATGATTGTATCTTAATTAAAATAATTAAAAAAAAGAAGTCAGCATGTCAGAAGGAGAGGTTTATACACGCAACATTGCAAATTTGAACAAGGAGGAGGGGCCACAAACCAAAGGATGTCACAACGATGGAAGAAACATGTGACTCTCATCTGATTATAACTTGAGTTTTGAATTCTTTCACTATGAAACATAATAAATGTGGGAGGAGACCTATATTTTATTCTTATTTTTAATATTCTTTACACAATGTATATGTGTATTGAGATATTGCATGGTGCCCTGGCTCCATAAATACCTACAACTTTGTGTTCTTTATATGTCAGTTAAAAATAAACTGAAACTAAAAAGAACAGGAATAGGCCTTAGAGTAGGAGAATTAAGCCAGCATCTCTGGGAACGTATCTTTGGCAAGAGTTTTTCCTTTTCTTTTTTCTTTTTTTTACTGAGAAATTTTTTTCACTTATTTTATAGACCAATCAAGGATCCCCCTCTACCCTCCTCCCACCCCCCTCAGCCTTCCCCTCCCAACCCACCTTCCACTCCCACCCACAAGAAGGCAAGGCCTCCCTCCCATGGGGAGGCACATCCAGTAGAGGCAAATCCAAGCCCTCCCCCCTACCTCAAGCCTTCATGAGGTGTCCCATCATAGGCAGTGGGCTCCAAAAAGCCCTCTCATGCACCAGATATGGATTCGGACCCTACCACCAGCCCCCCCCCCGCCCCCCAAGCAGACCAAGGTACACAACTGTCTCGCCATGCAGAAGGCCTAGCCCATTCTTCCACAGCCATGGCAATAGTTTTTCAAAGATTACTCGGTGACTTTATTGTGAAGTTCAAGTCAAAACTAGTGCTGACATTGACTCAAAAAATGTCACAAAGAGACACAAGCAGTAGTCTAATGCCCAGAACTCAAATGGTAGAGGTTCAGGATAAGAACCTACTAACAAGGCTTCCTCCCTTTATTGCCTTGCTGCCAAACAGTATGCATTTTTGCCTGTGTTTAATATAATCTTTCACTGAAACACATTTTAACCCCTAGAATAGTGCTAATGTTAGGTATTGAGTGTCTCTCAAAGGCCTGAGTCTTGAAGGATTGCTCCATAGTGGTTTGGCTATGAAGTTTCCCCCAAAAACTCAGTCTCAAATTCAAGGTCTCAATCAAGATATCCATTATTTCAAGCATCTGGGTTGGAAATATTCATATTTAGTATGCACCATGGGACTAGTTCACTTCCAACTCAGATCCTATTCTGAGCAGAAAGCTCCGCTGGGGAACAGTGTGTGGTTAACTCACAGTTCCAGAGAAAAACCAGAGTGGAGAGACTGAAAGACACTAGAGAAGACACTGAGAGGGAAGAGAAGGAAGTACCCGCAGTCAAAGACATAAATGATTATTGAAAACCAATGCCGCAAAGACAGCTACAGAATTGGTTACTGAGAAATGAATTCAATAGAGACACAAAGAAAATAATCAAACAATCTGAGGAATATTCTATGAAAGACAGATATGTTGAGCATCTTTTGAATAAAAGGCCAAACATCTGTTAAAATAATAATCAAGTCCTAAAAGTTTTAAAATAAAAGCAATCATACAATAATTAGATAACAAAAAGACTTACTTTATAAAAATTTAAAAATAATAATTGGGGACCACAAAAGAACAAATTGGAATTGATGTTGTATTCTAGAAAGAGTGATTAAAAACCCTATAAGGGAAATGACATAGGAGGTGAAAAGAAAATTATTGATTCAAAAGACGGTATCATAGGTTTGTTTCATCCAGTGTGACATGGAAAAACAGAGCCTAAAAGGATTAAAGGGCAGCTCAAAAGTAGAGTCAAGGAAGGTGACTAACTGAGAACTCTCAAGATCGATCTAAGAACAGAATCCCAAAGAGAACCAAACAGTGGTGAGGAGGAGATGCTGAGCATGCCACAGGAGTCTCTTAGAGAAATGGGGAAACAATTTATGGCCCCAAGTAAGGCATAAATGCAAACGTATTTGCACATGTGACAAAATTCCAGAATACTGTTATAAACTGAGTCCTAAAAGCTGCCAGAGAGGTGAAAAAATTACCTGCAAAAACATAAAAACAGCTTTTTCACCAGCCAAAATTATTGCCAGAATATAAATACAAACACAATAACTACAAAATACCATATAATTGTTCAAGAATAGGACAAAAATAGTGCAATTTCAGATGTGAAAAAAGTGATTTTTTTAAATGTACTTTTCCAGAAATAATTACTGTGGAAACAGGGCTGGTGGGGTGAGTTTCTGATGGCAAGGTGAGAAGGAAGGACTCCTAGAGATTTTTGTAGGAAGAGAGAGTATAGGTCTCAATTAGTATTTATGAGAAGAGTTCAAGATGAAAAGCGAGGCTGAAGGCCGTGATGTGAGCTGGCCAGCAGGAAGAGCTGGAGTTTGGACAGGTAACCAAAGGAAGAATTAGTAAGATGGTTTATTGATGCAGTGGGGCTGAGGAGACAGCTCACATAGGGTACAAACTATCGAATCTTTTGACCTTAAAATGAAACAGGGAGCCAAAGGCAATGAAACCAGTTTCAGTAAAAATCTGAACAAAACATTTAATACCAAGAAACTTGGAAAAAGTTCCATATGCGACATTGTAAAGAAGGAACTGTCAGGTCATTTTGGGAAGGACTGAATGACCTTTCAATCTTCTACTTCTAAAATTGTACTCTGTACAGTAGCGTTCTATTCTACTATGCTCTTGGAAGAAAAATGCCATCCAATGGATTTGTCACTGGGTGATGACTCAGAAGAGTTGTTAATCTGTCCTTGATTTAGTCTTGAGACACTTGATGCCAGGGCACTCTGACTATGATCTCTGGTATGGAATTCTCTTTTGAGGTTGTCTTTTCATTTAAAATTAAATTAGAAAGCATCTGTTGCTATTTCAACCACTCGATAATGCAGAAGTATATTTCTGAGTATGCTGAAAAACTTCTTGGAGTCAGTCTCTCTTCATCCTGTATATTTCGGTGATAGATAAACAGGGTAGTGGTGTCAATTGTGTTTTTACTTCACAGTTAGCATGAGAATCATACAATGTCATGAGTTTTGTCAAAGAGAATCCCAAGTACTTTTCAACTTAATGCAAAGAAGGAAGAGTTCCTGAGATTTCATGGGAAAATAAATGCAGAAATATGAAATTATACATTAGGAAAATACAGATTCTTGAATGTGACTTGGTAGATAGAAAATTTGTCATGAATACTCTATTCCATGACCATTTGCCCCTCCATGCTGGGCATAATGGCACTCACTTTTAATTTTAGAATGCTGGAGTTTGAGGCTGAATAATTACAGGTTCCTGCTTAGGCTGAGTTATATTGTGATACCTCAAGATATATTTCTTAAATTCTAAAAGTATCTGAAGTATCCAGGAAGAATCTACACACACACACACACACACACACACACACACACACACACACACACACACACAAGCTTTTTTTCTGTTTAACTGATACCACCCTCATGCACTCGACAGAGAGTGAGCTGTCACAGCTACCCCAACATCAACAGTGGGCAAGTTTGTAGTTTGTAACATAGAGTTGAAAAGCAAGTCAGCTCAGCTTGTCAAGTTCAGTGTTAGGGACACAGGGGTTGGGCTCATATGAAGGGTGTGTTTCGTCCAATTCTGTATGTTTACTATGACTCAGAGCAAGTTTTGAATGCTTCACATGCACATGAGACTGGAATCTTGAATTTATTCTTTTCAATATCTAAGCCAGTTTGCCCCTGGGGCCATTTTCCCCATAGGAAACAGGCCTTCCCCTTCCTTCCTTCCTTCCTTCCTTCCTTCCTTCCTTCCTTCCTTCCTTCCTTCCTTCCTTCCTTCCTTCCCTTCTTCCATTCTTCCTTTCTTTTAAAGTTTGTATTATATTTAGAAAGTTTCTTTGAGAAAATAATATCAATAGCTTTTTACATATTTCTCCCAACTTTGTCAAATTCCGGATGTGCTTTTTCCCCCTGCCTTAGAAGCTCCCACCCCCAGAGGAGTTCTAACCTGGGTTGTAGCTGCTGCAATAGTGGCAATGTTTACTGTTCTCTGAAGTCAGGCAAATAGTTCACTTTGGTCATCTTGATGACTGGAAATTCATATAGAAATTGAATTATATGCCTTATCATTATCCACTTTAAGCAGGTAAAATTAAAGATATGTTTGAATGGACATCATAAGGTTCTGGAGAAAACAGGGAAAGATGGGCTGCCACAAGTATGAAGTGAGCAGCTAGGATTGGAACTTTTAATGCTGGTGTCACACTCTGGGAAAAGGACTTCACTAAGGAGATTAGATGTCACCCCTGCTGCCCTGGCACAAATGGTCATGGAATAGAGTATTCATAGTAAACTTTCCTATCTACCAAGTCACATGCAAGAACCTATGTTTTCCTAATGTATAATTTCATATTTCTGCAATCAGTTTCCCCATGAAAACTTGTGTTTTGTTGAAAAGTGGTTGGAATTTTCTTTGATTAAACTTATGAAATTAGAAAACTAACTCCAGTTCCCGGAAGGAGAGAGAATGAATCAAATCTTAAGATGTCACCCCAACTTTTGCCATGCTGGAAAGAGATAGACTAGGTTTAAGAACTTGAATAGAAATCTTCTTATGGGTATGGACAAATGCAATGGTCTACCAAAGTGTTCTGGAGGGAGAATCCGAGCAGAGTCCCAAGAGATGGGAGGTACAGGGCAGGAACATGGGATGAGCTCAAGTAGCGATGGAATGGGTAGAGAAAGCATGCAAAATCATGAGACCAGGAAAGAAAGAGATTCCAGCCCAGGGGACTCTGGAAAAGATGTTATAGTAATGTACAGTGATGCCCCGAGGAAGGCAGTGTGGTGATCTGGAGGATGAATGATTGTGAGGTATGTAGGTTTGGCCCAGGAAGCTCCAACTTACTTGGTGTGCTAATGCAAAACCTGTAATGTTCAACAGAATTGGCAGAAATCACTACAACTATTTTCTCAGAGAAGAGAATGAAATCCAAATATTAATTCTTGAGCAGAATGTCAAATACTAGGATCTTTTCTTTCATAGAATATCACCAAGTATAGAGGAATATTTCTATTTCATCTTAAAAACAATTTTTTTGAAGAGACTTTCTGTGGGCCATTCTATATGTCAGCATGCTCTATGGAAATGGTCAGACACAGGTTACAAAGATCGGTTCTTCACCTCACCTAAACAAAATCAACTCAGATCAGTTTATTCCTAATATTTAGATGATACAGCATTCTTGACTTTATTTTGTTCAGATGCTATAGCTTCTGGAGTCAGATTAATTTAGCCTTCATGTACTTTGAAATCATACTCTAGGTCACCTCAAACTGATCTCTTTTTACTGAGAATATCATCTTAACATTTTCAGTGGAATGTACATTCCAGAGAGTTGGAATCATTCTATTTTTTACCTTGTTTCTGTCTCCTTAATGATACATCATACAAATGCAGATGATAGTTTCTTAGACTAAAGAGCAATGCATTTGACATTCATCTGGAAGGGTTGTTCTCCATAGCAGTTATGATTCCAACATGTGACATTAGATATTTTACACCAAACTGTTATGTGCTGAAACAAAAGGAGGTTTAGAGGCTCAGATCTAAGCTGGAAACTTAATTCTTTCCAAGACTGGAAACTGAGAATATTAACAGTCCTCGTGAGTCCTCAGTTTTCCAAGATTGCTTTGCATGTTAAAAACAAGTTGAACGTTTGTAAAATAATGGAAGCATGGTTAAGACTCAATGTAGAATTGACACTGTACAACTGGGGAGGAAGTTCAGTCTATAAATGAGGACAGAATTTGAGCCCCAGAGGGACCCCAAAACCAAACACAAGCATATTACTGGGACTTGATGGCTAGCCAGCTTAGCCTAATCAGCAGGCTCCAGATCGGTGAAAGACCCTGTTTTACAATACAATTACACACACACACACACACACACACACACACACAGAGAGAGTGAGAGACAGACAGACAGACAGACAGACAGACAGAGACAGACAGGAGAGAGATGCACACACACACACATGCACACACAGAGAGAAACATGCACACACATGCACATACACACACAGTGAGACATTCACACACACATGCACATACACACACATAAACAGACACAGGCACACATACACACACATGAGTAGTCCTTGAATTATAGTAGCAAATATATTATTTATAAAACTGTGTATATTTCATTGAAATTTGGAAAAAATTACAAGTCTATAGAAACTTATATTTTAAAGAGTTATAATGCTTTTTGAATAATTTAAATGAAACTAATAGTAAAATAATCAAGTAATAATTCATATATCAAAATTCATATGTTTTCAATTATACATTCATAGTTTCTAAGTATATGTTGGAATGAAGTATAATTTGAAAGGTCTTAACATTTACATAAGCCCTCAAATGTAGTTTTGTTGCTTCCTCGTTTCTGGGAGTTTCTGTGTGCTACATTATGTATTAAGATGAAAATTTTCTTATTGGTACTTTTCCACTGCCAATGACTACAAATCATAAAGCCATGTGTTAATTAACAGACATAGTAAAATGAATATATTCCATTCCTAATATGTTGAAATGTATACATTTCTAAGAATATGAAATTTTCATAGTACAAAGATAATAACCACACAATGTGTATATAAAGTGTCAGCCTAACCTCAGCGAGGTTACTGTTTGCATCATAAGTATATGGGACTGGAATCCAGAACTCAGTTCTGGACATTAGTTTCACAGAAGAGGTGAGAGGTAGCTGTTGAGTCAATGAACATGTTAGAGGAAGAACTATGGGAAACAACTCCAATTTAAGATGACACCATTCTCCTTGGATATAATAAAATGTATGTGATGAAAAAAAAAGAATTAAAGAGAAAGAATATGAATTTGTAGTGGAAAATATACAAAAATAGCACCAGGCAAAATATAAAGTACGGGAATTATCAAAAAACCTTCCAGATAAGAAGCTGAACTATACAAATAATAAAGTATAATCTTTCTGTTGTGTCTTAAAAGCATTTTATCATGGGAAATCTCATACATGTGTAGAAATAGGTGAAACCCAGTGTAATAACTCACGTCACTTTCCTTTCTTTTCTAGATCATTTTGAAAGATATGCTCCAAGATGACATGCAACTTCACATGCAAATATTCATACATAAGAATTGTATATGAATACCATAATTTACGTTAAAATCACAAACAACATATTAGTATCTTATAACCAATCATATTTAAGTTTCTTTCCCTGTTTCGTGTATGTGTATGTGTGTATGAATACATGCAGACCTATGCATGCATAAATATGTAAAATTAATTTTTATTCATGACCAGCAAAGATATTGGCCATTTTATTCCTACTGGATAATATACTTCTTTCCCATGATATTTATTTAGAGAGACTTGATCAGATTTAGGCACATTGTATGTGTATGATGGGGAGAGAAGATGGGGGAAGAAGAAGATGAAGAGGAGGAGGGAGAGGAAGAAGGACAAGTAGGAAGACTTCATAAATTACTCGATGTACTGTTAGACTATCTGGAGGGAATATTATCCTGTTATCTTCTGTGATGCTAGAAGCCATTGCTGATCATTGTCTTTATCACATACCAACAAGCTCATGATCCAAGCTTTTCTGCCTATTTTTGTCAATAAAATTTTCTTGGAAAACAGTCAAATTAATTTGCCATGGAAGCATTGTAGCAGAAATCCTACCAGTCTTAAAACTTAAAAATACTTATAATCTGACTATTTAATTCATTTATTTTTATATTATTTGATTTTATGTGTATAAATATTTTGTCTGAAAGTATCTGTGTACCATGTATTCTTGATGGTGGTAGAGGTCAGAGGAAGGAGTAAGATTCCCTGAAACTAGAGTTAGAAAGAGTTATGAGCTGTCATATGGGTGCTGGAAACCATACCCAGATCCTCTGGAGGAAGATACAGTGCTCTTAACTGCTAAGCCATCTCTACAGTCCCTTATCATCTACTATGAACATTATTTTATTGTTGTCAAAAATGTTTCACTATTGCATTCCTTCTCAATTGTTAGCTGATATACTAAATAACTTGAAATAAAAAGGAACTTTCTGGGCCAGAGATGTAGCAATGTGATACAATATTTTCTCAACATTGTGAGGAAGCCCTGGGTCTAATCTCCAGCATCAGAAAAAATGGAGAGAGAGAGAGAGAGAGAGAGAGAGAGAGAGAGAGAGAGAGAGAGAAATTTTCCCTCTTTAAGTATTTATTTACTCTGAGGTTCACACTGTACAGAAAAATCATAATTATTTGATTTCATATTTTATTGTACACTGTTTTCCGGAAGCAGACAATGCTGTTTTAGTATTATTATGACCTAACTGACTTAAATATTTTACATGCGTTTTCATCCACTGTGTTCCCCATTTACAAATGCTAAGCTGTTTCAATCAGGACCATTGATAACAATCTTAAAGGCATTCTCCAAGTTGCCCTGTTGTGCTGGGAGTCTGTCTCCTTTGGTATGTTGGAATGACCGAGGTTCACTATATGCCTCCTGCCCAGGATACAGAAAGAAGTAAATTCTATAATAATTCTTGTAGATTTTGAGAGAAATAATATTGAAAGAACACTCTAAGTGGCTTGTGGTTAAGAGCACTTCTTGCTCTTGCAGAAGCCTCGAGTTCCCAGCACCTGCACCGGGAAACTCACAAAGTCCTGTAACTATAGCTTCAGAGATGCAGCCACTTCTGGCCTCCTTGGGCAACTGTATTCATGTGCACGTACCTATCCCCTAGCCTCCCACATATACACAACTGAAAAGAAATAATGAAAATTAATTTAAAAGTTAAAAATGTCTCAAGAAAACCTCTATGTAGTGCTCCTGCCTCTAAATTCAGTGTTTGGTTGAAACAGTAGGATCATCTCAAGTTAAGAAGCCAGCCAGGGCACTGACAGTGTCTCATGAAACAAAACATTAAAAATAACAAAGGTTTCTGTATCCATGGACACCTGTAACTGAATTCTGAAACTAGAGTTCCTGTTTAACCCCATCATCTTACACTAGTATACTGTCATGTCCTCCGGTCCTCAGTGGTACCAATGTAATTACACTTTTCTCCTTATTCCACAACACACACTTAATACTCAAGGCCAAATATATTAACTAAAGATAATTTTCTCCCCTACACTTAAATGGTAAATTATTAATTTGCTGTGCTCCTGTTTTTGCACAACCTCCTGCCGAGTTGAGTTTCACACACCGAGTGAGCTAATCATTTCTGCTACACATTTTACTCCTAACCCTTTTAATAAAAAATTGATTTTATTATGTCGTGTGTGTGTGTGTGTGTGTGTGTGTGTGTGTGTGTGTGTGTGTGTATCATGGAGACCACAGGTATCATATCCTCCAGACCTGGGCTTAGTCCCAGATAATTGTGAGCAGCAGACATGGACACTACGAATTGAACTTCATCCCTTGCAAGAGTAATATGTGCTTTTAACCAGTGAGTGATCTTTCTAGCCCTCTGTTTAGTGTGATCTTGTAGTTTTATTTTTACCTTGTGTGACTGGGGAAAAAAGTGTTAAATATCTTCAAACTTTCTTCACCCTTGGAGGAAGTTTATCTTCTCCCATCAGCAATTTGCTCCCAAGCACAGCTCAGTTCAGTGATTCCTGGGTAGGTCTCTTTTCCCATAGAGCAATAGCCACACACCATGGCTGGGGTTGCCTTTACTAACACCATTTTTAGGCTAGGAATATAATGGAATAAACATATATGTGTGAATAATATGCATTTGTTTTCTGCTGGAGAATTTGACTTCCTGGGACTATGATCTACACTGTGGTATCACTTTTTTTTTTTTTAATGAAGAAAGTGGGAAACAGACCATTTCTAGTGTATGAGATGCAGACAATTTTCAAAACACGTAATTTAGAAGAGTAACAAGGGGAATATAATTCTTGATGGATTCATTGATCTTTACTACTTCCCCCAAATAACTTTTATTTCTCAGGGTCAATATACATTTAGGTAATATTTTGCATATGAAAATCTTAATTCAAAGAAGTGAAATAAAGTATGTAAGTGTCAAGGCAGAATAATGAAATGGCTACTTAACAGTACTGCACACGCCAATAAATCACAGGGAATCTCTCCCTCCCTCCCACACTCTCCCCAGTGAGATAAACATGGTTTGTCACATTCAGAGAATATTGTATACTGTAGGAATAATCAGAATACATTGTTAGCTCCAATTTTCCATCATTTATTTTTCAATGCCAAACAAAAGCAAACCTCACCACCCAGTTTGGTCATGGGTGGACACAGAATTTGCCTTTTAATGGAAGCTGCTTGTTTGAAAATGTGGCTGTTCCAAGTGGTCGTGGTGGTGGGGCACTGTGCCCATTAATGCACAGTGATTCATTGTGCTTACTAACGCTATAGAAAAGCCTCTAAAAAACTTTTCACTGCAGCATATTTTGCATAGACTTATATTAAAAATCAGTGTACTGTTTGCCTGTGGAAACACGACAGCCGATCTCAAAGTCAGTTTGAAAGAGAGCTGAACGGAGTAGACAAGGACCAATTCTTTATCCATCTGATATGTCACGCCAACAAATGGCTTTTTTGTGCACTCTGTCAGTATCTTAATCAGTGTCGACAGCCCCCAGCTCCAACTCAGCTCTGAAAGCTATTCTCACACTTAATCCTTCAACTCGAATATGCTGTAGAGACATTCAGACAAGGCATGATAGTACACATGATTTACACGCTTCTGTCAATTCCTGGATTTGTCACACATCAAAACCACACAGGACAGATCTCTTCCAATTGCTGTCTAAGCTGCTTAAAGGATCACTTGCAGAGTTCATACTTCTAATTTGCTTGATAGAGATATTTATTGTGACTTGATGCCACACACTGTATAAAAAGAAGTCCTCAAATTATCCCGTTAGTAAAGTGTTACAGCAATCAGGGTCTCAAGCACAGATGTCTCTACGTAGATTGTTTTCTAGGTTCATTTGACTACTAGATATATATAAATTATCACACAGGGTTATAAAATATAAAGCTGACAAAGGCTTAGTTTATTAATTGGACTTCCTTAGCCATGTGAATTTAAAGGCTTTGGTAGATCTTTACATGTGATTAAGCAAGTTTTGATCAATAATTTGTTATATTCTCTCTATATATTAGTCTAAAATAGTATTATATGGGAGAACAGAACACTCTGCCATAAAACATTGTTCATTTATTAGGTGGATCTAAATATAGATTGGCTTACATGTTTGTCTAATAATGGACCCAAGAACTCACAGTAGGATTAAACTTTGAGTATTTTTAATTTTTCTTCTTCAGAGATAAGGAGATTCAATCCAGAAAGAACAAGCTTAATGTTTCTTACTCAACAGAGAATGGATAACACCAATGTGTGAAAGATGTAGGTGAAGAAATGGGAGTATTTATGGAAGTTAAAAATATAACCTAACATACTACAAAAATGTAAAGGTCTGAAGTGCATGTCAGCCTATCAAATGAACATGTATAAATACAATTTTTAAATATTATTAAAATGAGCTTCATATTTTTGCTGTTTACACTGAAATCTCTTTTTTACTAGTTAGGGAAACCTGGTAAATTTATTTACCCCAACCAACCTGTGCCCCAGTTTCTATCAGTAGTGATTGCCCTGCAGATGTGTGGTAAAGACAGAGATAGAGACTCCATCCAAGCTGATGATAACAGGAGCCAAAGGGAGAATGTGTTTATACCATTAACAGCTATTAATGTTTAAGTGCTAATAAAAGACATCTCTAGAAAGGCAAGGAACTGTGGAACTAGCATGTGCAACCATTTTAAGGTAGTTCTAAAATATAGATTGATTTGTGATGTCTAATAATGGACCCACATTTTCACATCAGGAATAAATACTATAAAATAGTAGGAAATAACCCAATAAAAATGTATGTTAAAAAAATAAAGAGCAATGCTCTGCATAGGTAGACATGCAATTTATTACAAGTTACTAAGTAAGGGTAGGCTACAATTATACTTTAAAAAGGTGAATAGTTTAAAAAATAAGAGTGTTATTTTAAATTTTATAGAATGCATAAGAAAAATACCCATTAACTTTTTAGCAGAAGAGAAAAAAAAGTGATATACACTTTATCATGTTATGAACAGGGAAAAAAAATCAGAAATAAAAACAGCAGAATAGATTGTCTTCATGTATAATTAGATTGAGCTTTTTGAAATTACCAATAATTAAGTATTTCAACCTGCAGTTCGAAGTTGCTATGTATGAATTTATATGAGCAGTAAAGGACAGGCATAAATAAATAATACTTTGAATGCTAGTTAGAAAAAATATCAAGTCAGAGTTTTATTTTGAAATAAATGTTAAATGAGTCAAAATACAGCAATAAGAGCAGACAAGATGGCTTTGCAGATAAAGGCTTTTTTTTTACCTTTTTTATTTAAAAGTTTTTTTTCCCATTTTACATACCAATCATAGTTTCCTCTCCCTCCCCTCTTCCCGCTCACCCCTCACCCCCCTCCATCCACTCCTCAGAGAGGGTAGGGCTTCCCATGGGGACTCAACAAAATCTGGCATATCAAGTTGAGGCAGGACCTAGCCCCACCCCCTGTATAGAGACTGAGCAAGGTAACCCTCAGAAATGGGCTCCAAAAATCCAGTTCATGCACCAGAGATAAATCTTTTTCCCACTGCCAGTGGCTCCATATACTGCCTAAGCCACACAAATATCATCAACATTCAGAGGGCCTAGTTCGGTCCCATGCAGGTTCTCCAAGTTGTCAGTCTCCAGTCCATGAGGTCCAACTAGCTCAGGTCAGCTTCCTCTATGGGTTTTCCCATCATGATCTTGTCCCCTTTGCCCATATAATCCCTCCTCCCTCTCTTTGACTGGACTCTGGAAGCCCCACCCAGTGCTTAGCTGTGGATCTCTGCATCTACTCCCATTAGTTACTGGATGAAGGCTCTATGATGACAATTAGGGTAGTCATCAATCTGATTACAGAGGAAGGCCAGTTCAGGAACCCTCTCCACTATTGCTTGGAGTCTTAACTGGGTTCATCCTTATGGTTCCTGGGAATTTCCCTAGCACCAGGTTTCTTCTCCCTAACCCCATAATGGGTCCCTCTATCAAGATATCTTTTTCCTTGCTCTCCCTCTCAGTCCCTCTCCAAACTCGACCATCCTGTCCCCTCACTTTCTTTTACCACCTACCCTTACCTCCTGCACCTGCCCCATGCTCCAAATTTACTCAGGAGATCTTATATATTTCCCCTTCCTAGAGAGATCCATGCATGTCTCTCTTAGGGTTCTCCTTGTTACCTAGCTTCTCTGGGGTTGTGTATTGCAGCCTGGTTATCCTTTGCTTTATGTCTAATCCAAAAACCTCTTGCATTGAGCCTGATGTCCTGAGTTGGATCCCCAAAACCTATATGGTGTAAGGAGAGAACTGAGTCTTGCAGTATATATATGCATATATATATGTATGTATATATGTATATATAATATATAATAACTTAAAAATAGGATTTCATATCTCTATAAGCACTTTATATGCTTACTTATTGCTTGCTTTTGACTTTTGAAAATTACTACTTTTATATATTTATTTTTGGAGGGACACACATGCCCCAGCACACATGTGAAAATTTGAGGACAACTTGCACACCTTCCCCTTTTTCTCTCAGAGAAAAAGAACCTTGCACATACACAGCAAACATGTGGTCTACCCTGAGCTACATCCCCAGCACTCAATTAATCGGATGGAATAAGAGATTTCTTCACAAAAAGATCTTTATGAGGCATATTATTTGTCAATATCGTCTATCAATCTTTTCATTTGTTTGAAATGGCTTTGAAGTGTGTACTGATTGGTGTTTTTGTTCGTTATTTGTGTGTGTTTTTTTGTCAACTTGACACAAACTGTGGATCAGAGAAGATGGAAATTCAGTTGGAAAAATGTCCTGTTGCTTGGTTGATGATGATTGATGTGGGAGGACACCCAGCCCATTGTGAGTAGTGCTGCCTCTGGGCTGGTAGCCCTGGGGTGTGTAAGAAAGCAGGCTGAGCAAGCCATGAGAAGCAAGCTAGTAAGCAGTGTTCCTCTATGACCTCTGCTTCAGTTCCTGCCCCGACTTCCCTCCATGATGGAGTGAGAACCTAAGAGCTATAAGCAGAAATAAACCCTTTTCTTCCAGAGTTGCTTTTGGCTGTGGTGTTTTATCACAGCAATAGAAACCCCAACTAAGATAAAACACAAACACTATTGAAACTCATTGACTGGGGTTTGCATCCACATATGTTATATGTTTTGATGACACCCCTCCCAACTCCATCCCCTCTTTTCCCTCCAAACTTCATGTACTTTTTGTTAACCAACTGAGTACACTTGGTATATGTGTGGGTGCAGGTTGTCTCCCGGAGTATAGCTAACCCTCCAGGCATCTTATTTCTGAAAAGAGTCACTCTTCTTCCCCCAGCCACCATGAATTGTGAATCCTTTCACTATCTATGCTGAATTTTTGACCAGCTTGATGTTGAGTGGATCTTGCCTAGCTAGGCAGCGACTGTGATTTCATGTGTACAACAGTCCTGCCATTCTAGAAAATACTATTTCACTGTAGTCACACTAATTCTGGCTCTTACATTCTTTTTGTCCTCCCTTCATTAGTAGTCCCTGAACTTTGGCATGTATGTGTGTCTTTATGACATAGCTGTCCCATTTAGGGCTGAGAATTCCATATTCTCTTATTCTCTGTATTTTGGCCAGTTGTGGTTTTCTGTATTTGTAGTCATCTACTCTAAAAAAAAAAAAAAACCTTTTCTGATGAGGTGAAAAAAAAAAAACTTTTCTGATGAGGTGTGAGAGCTACACTAATCTATAAGTATAAAGATATGAATTTGGGGGGCTGGAGAGATGGCTCAGCGGTTAAGAGCACTGGCTGCTCTTCCAAAGGTCCTGAGTTCAATTCCCAGCAACCACATGGTGGCTCACAACCATCTGTAGTGAGATCTGGCGCCCTCTTCTGGTGTGCAGGCATACATGCAGGCAGAGCACTGTATACATAATAAATAAATCTTTAAAAAAAAAAGATATGAATTTGGATGGCAGTTTACTATCATATCCATTTAGCAGAATAATAAAAGTAGGCTCTTCCCTAAGGTATATGACTTAGCCAAGAGTTCTTAGTCCAGTTAATAGTAATTGACATGAGTTCTTCTTATAGAGAGGGCCTTAGATCAAATCAGTAAACAGTTGTTTATATTCATGCTACTATTGTACCAATGGACATACCTTGCTAGCTTCCTCATTATTGTAGTTCCCAGGGTTCACACCTCTGTGAAACTGCTATCACTTCCGTGTAAGTTAGGGTTCAACAAAATCATCAGGA
Organism: Peromyscus maniculatus bairdii; assembly: GCF_049852395.1. NCBI lineage: Eukaryota > Metazoa > Chordata > Mammalia > Rodentia > Cricetidae > Peromyscus > Peromyscus maniculatus. The sequence continues at coordinate 35,590,150 of NC_134855.1, forward strand.
CCAAGAAGAAATAACAGTAAGATATTTATTGTAAAGACTTCATCTGCAAATGTTATCATTTTATTATTTTTTATAGCAGAATAAAATTGTATTGTCTATATATGGCACATGCTACTACTATTCATCTAATGACATATCCTTAAGCTGATTCATATTTTTAACTATTATGACTAGTGGTCAATAACTATGGGTGTACAAGTATCTTTGTGATATGATGAGTTAAATTTCTTCAAGTCAATATCCAGGAGTGAGGTAGCTGGGACATATGGTAGTTCTAATTTCCATTTTTAGGAACCACTGCAGTGTGGTTGCATCAGTTTACATCTCCAGAAGTTTGCCAGCAATGTTAAGAACTCTTTTTTCCTAGCAAATTGCCTAACATTTTTTTTTTATTGCATCCACTCTGTATTGGATGATATGGAATCTCAAAGCAGTTTTAATTTGCATTTCTCTGATGGCTAAGGAGGCCGGACATTTTTTAAAAAATTGAAAAAAGAACAGTTGTACTTCTTTTGGGTGCCATTGTTTATTTTAGAGGCTCATTAATTGATTGGACAATTGTTTTGGTGTTTAATTTTCAAACGTTTATATTGAGTTTTGATATTCATTTCCTATCAGATATATAGTTGGCAAAACTTCTAACATCTTGCAACCTACATCTTTATTCTTCTTATTGTCTCCTTTGCCATGTAGAAGCTTTTTAAATTCATGCAATCCCATTTGTCAGTTCTGGTGATGTCGCCTTTTCAGAAAATCCATGCTTATTCCTTGATTTTTTTTGGGGGGGGGGTTGGGTTTTGAGACAGGGTCTCTCTATGTAGTCCCAACTGTCCTGGGCCTCACTATATATTTCAAACTGGCTTTGAATTCACACAGTTCTGCCTACCTTTGCCTCCTGAAGGCTGGGATTAAAGGCACTACTACTCCTAGCCTTTTTCCTTGATCTTAAAATATTTTCCCTCCATTTATTTTTCCATCTAGCAGTCTCAGAGTTTCAGGTCTTACCATAATGTCTTTAAGCTTTTAAAAAGTTACAATGACAGGGTTTTAATGAATTATCAATTAATAAGTGGAGCTGTAGAGGAATGTCTTTTACCACGACCTTCATTGTTTGGATCCCAACACTTGACTAGGTCAGCAAGAGAATGAAGAAAAACAGGCACATAGGTACAGAAAAGCTGGGATCAGGATGGACATGTGCACTCTGGTGGAGGGGCACCAACTGTTCAAAAACCCATAGCCTCAGAAGATCTACTATGCTCAGCACAGGAGAAGGAGTTAGCTAGTCTACTTAGGTGTCTGTAGGTGAGTCATCTCAGGCTGTAAACATTGGGAAGGAGGAAGCTGCACTTGCTAGGTTATGTGCACACTGATCATTTATGAACACTCATACTTGGACCAGAGGAAGGCTTTGCCAAACTCATGGATGAGGCATTGGGTTCTTGACATGGCCCTGCTGTGTCAATAATACGAATTCATTCAGGACATCATCCACTCTTTATGCATTGACTGAAGGATTTCTTCACTCCCCCACAGTATTTTTGTCTGAGTATTAAAAAGTGAAACATTGAAAAGTAATCAGAAATGCAAATAAACATTAGTATAATGGCACATAAATTTGTGTTGAAATTATGTATGAATTGATGCCCTAAGGATTCACCTTTGTTTCAGGCCTCCCCCATTTGTAGCACACTCCATCTCTGAGGTCCAAGCACTTACCTTCCTGGGCCTGGGTTCCTTATTGTAATAAGGAGTAGGTCAAGGTGACTTACTATGAACTTTCTGATGAGGTTTTGTTTATTCTGATATTCTTTTCAACTTGTTAGCAAGCATAGACAAACTGAGCAAGTTTTAGTTGCTTGGACTTATTTCTGGGTCTTCAATTCTCCTTTACACACATGTGTTTTCTTCTATGCCAGTACCATACTGTTTTTGTTGCCACACTTCCATTGCATAATTTGAAAACAAACATTATGATAATTTTGTCTACAACTTTGACTATTTGGTATTATTTTGGCCTTTTGTGCTTTCATATATATTTTAGGATTGTTTTGTCCAGATTTGTAAAGAACACCACTGGAAATTTTATGAAGACTGATTAAACATGGAGATTGCTAACAGTAATATCACCGTTTTCAACAGTGTTGATTCTGCCACTCTGTGTGCATGAGATGTTTTTCCAATTTCTTGTGCCTTCAATTACGTGTTTAGTGTTTCAAAGTTTCCTTGTCTTCTGCTCCCTTGGTTGGGTTTGTTCCCTGGTTAGGTTTGTTCCCAGTTATTCGTTATTGTTGGAACTTCTGAGAATGGGCCCTGTTTCCTGGTGACTCTTGGTAAACATGCTTTGGGTAGCCAGGATATCTGATTTTTGTATGTTGACTTTGTATTCTACTATTTTTCAATTCTGTTTTTTAAGGACTTACAACAGATTGAATCAAGCCTGTTCAGATTAACTCAAATGATCTTTACTTACAATCAAGTGATTATTGGCTGTGATCAGTTTTATAAAATATGTTCACAATAGCATCAAATGTTTGAGTGAATAACTGGAATTTCATTACCATGAAATTGACACATAAAAACCCATCACGTCTGTTCTAGGTCTTTTACATTCTCATATACATTAGATTTAATTTTTCCAAAGGGAAAGAAAAAAAAGACTTGCTTAGATTTATTTTTAATATAAAGTATTCATTAAATGAGCATAAGGAGAATTGTCATTTTAACAATATTGAGTTCCAACCCATGAACATATAATGTCTCACTTTATTTAGGTCTTTACTTTCTCACAATTATGTTATAATTGTTTGGCTCCACATGCACTTTTCTCTTTTGTCATGTCTAAGTATTTTATACATGTTGTTAGGACTAAGAATGGGATTGCTTTTTTAAGTACTATAGTACACAGATACAGAATAGACAGCTTTGGCTTAGTAGAAGGTAGCTTTTAGAGGGCTTAGATACTCCTCTTTAGTTTCTCTTACTGAGAGTTTTTTTTTTCCAGTAATCATGAATGCTAGATTATATTCGTTGTTTTCATTGAGAACATCAATATGTTTATCAATATAGTCTATTAACATTGATCATGAAATTGATTTCCTTAGCCATATTAATACTCCTCTTGGGATAAATTTCATATGTCTTAATTTTCCTTTCCTGATGCTGTAATAAAATCCCCTGACAAAAGAAACCTAAGGGAGATAGGGTCTCTTTTCGCTTACAGGACCAAGGGAAGACAATCATGGCAGTAATAACATGAAAGCAGACAGGGAAGGGATGGCATCAAGGGGAGGAGGCTGGCTGGTCACACAGCATTAATACTCAGGACGCAGAAAAATAATAGGAATTATAGCAGGGCTATCAAATTTCAAGGCCCTCCTTCAGTGTCTCACTTCCTCCAGCGAAGCTCTGCCTCCTAAAGGTCTCATACTCTTTCCAAACAACACTAGCATCTTGGAGCCAAGTGTTCAAACACGCACATCTACAGAGGAGAAGGGGAGCATGTTGCATTCAAAATACAACAGTCTATGAATAGTTAATGTGGATTTAAGTATATAGTCACAATTAATATTAAACTCTAGCATTTTAAATTTGAGTTGAACTACTGTAGCTTTAATTTCATGTGTCAAGGTAATGCTGGTCTTATATACTGGAACTTTTCTCTAGATTTTTTTTTTTAAATTGCATTCACCTTGTATTTTTTATAATTTAAATATTTGAGAGAAATCACTTATATAGGTTTAGGATTTTTCTTTACAGGAAGTATGTTAATTTAATCTCTGTACTTTCTATAGATATTCATTCTAGTATATAATTCTCAATAAGTATTGCTTTCCCTTTTGATTTTTTTTTAAATTTGTGCATTTGAATGGAAAACAATACACATTTTGAAAGCAACATTGCAGTCAGTATATGGCATACTTTTAAAATTTTATTTATTTATTTTAATGTTTTTTATATAATACCTTTTAATCACACTAGAATTCCCTGGACTTTTATTTTTGTTAGTCCTCATTATTCTCAGCTACTGGCCTCTGATACTGCTTCTGTTATGATAGATGTGTGTGACTAAAATATCACAGGAAGGAGGTATATGTACATATGCTGCCTTTTAGTAAATACAAATTCTTAAATTTGATGAAGCCCAATATTCCAGGCTGATGAATTGTGCTTTTAGAGTCCCATCTAAGAAATATTTGCCTAATCCAAAAGCAATACAGAAATTACCTTGCTTCCATAGTCTAGGTGTTTTGATATTTTTTAGATTTTATATTAAAAGTCTATGATTACTTCTAATTAAACTTTGTGTATTATGCACATATGATTTCAGATTTATTTTGCTGTGAATGGATACTTGTAGTTTTTTTTTTTTACCCTTTGGGGGCCTACCACCCAGCTCCCAAATAAATACACTGAGACTCATTCTTACTTATGAATGCCCAGCCTTACCTTGACTGGTTTCTAGCCAGCTTTTCTAATTTAAATTATCCCATCTCTCTTTAAGTACATTTTGCCTCTGGGATTTTTATTATTATAAAAATTATTATAATATATATAATATAAAAAATATATATTCTATGTATCTTCCTTTCCTTCTTACTCCATGGCTGGCTGTGTGGTTGAGTGGTTGGCCCTTTGTATCCTCCTATCCTTCTCTTTTTCTCACTCCTTGCTCTTCCCTAGAATTCTCCTATTCATTCTCTCTGCCTGCCAGCACTTCCTATCCTTTTTTTCTGCCTAGCTATTGGCTGTTCAATTCTTTATTAGACCAATCAGATATTTGGGGTAGGCAATATAACACAGCTTTACAGAGTTAAACAAAAGCAACACAAAAGAATGCAACACATCTTGACATCATTAAATAAATACTCCACAGAGTAAACAAATGCAGCACGTCTTAAACTAATATTTCATAACAGATACTGATTTTCCAATAAGCATTTGTTGAAAAAACTGTTTTCTAACATTAAAGTCATCTTTGTATTTGTTGAAGAAATCTCAGCTTACAGGCATTTTTAATCCCAGTAATATTGCACTTATTTGCTTTCCTGAATACCTGGTATCTGGCTGTGTCAATTACTTTCCTTATCTGTGACAGAATATCTTATGGAAATGACTTGAGAGGTAAGATGCTTACTCTGGCTCTTGTTTTTTAAAGAAGCACACACATCATGACAAAACAGGCACGAGGAACTGGAGCAATGGGACCTCGCTCTCTGCCTCCTGCTTATGATTCAAGATGTGAGCTCTCAGCTGTTTCTGCTACCATGCCTTCATCATACCTTCACCAGTTCTAACCCCCCTCATGAACATAAGCCCAACTAAAGGCTTTTTTTTTTTTATAATTTGCCTTGGTCGTAATGTTTTACTACAGCAATGGAAAGTAATACATACATACATACATACATACATACATACATACATACATACATAATACATATATGCACATGCCATTATATATATTATAATTAATTTTAAGTAAATAAAAATAATGATTCCCAATGGCCTATTCAAACAACATTCGTGTTGTTTTCCCCTGTTCCATCTCTCTTCTTCTATATTTACCTTTCTCCCCACTCTCCAGTTAATACCATTCCCCATTTTCTGCCTTAATATCACCTGTATCCTACTAGTACCCTGTCTAGTGCTATCCATAGTCCTTGTTTACTCAAAACGCAAAGAACAACTGTCCATGGCATGCCCAGCCCCAGTGGACATATCTACAACAAAACGTCAGTACCTGAGGCTCAGCGAACATTGTAGAAGAGGGGTGGGAAAATTGTAAGAGTTAGAGGACAAGGAAATTGTGGAATGTGTCTCTTAGAAATGACAGGAAACATGTTCATGGTATATCAACAATATGGCTGCCTAAGCAAGACTTGGACAGTTATAGTACCGATAGACATGCTATTGTGAAAGGCCCGATCTATAGACAAAGAACTACAGGCGACTAAGGACTGCTGAGTCAACCCAAGCTATCAGCCCCCTAATTGGTTATCAAATTCCAGTGGCCAACTCTGAATCACACACATACAAATAACACTAAACAGATACAGAAGGTTGTATTAATATGTGCATGCATTTATATATGTGTATATAAAACAGTAAAAAGAAAAGAAAAACATGCATTGAGTTTGAGAGGGGACTAGGTGTCAGGACATGGGAAGGATTGAGGGAGGAAATTGAAGAGAGGGATAAAAATGATGTAATAATATTTTAATTAAAAATATTGAATCACATTTTCCTCAATGTAATGTGTCTTCCTATTTAGTTCTGTGTTAGTGTCTGCTAGAATGTAGAGCATAACTGATATACATAATTATTAGATTATTATTAATCTTGATTATTGTGACTTGATTTTTAAATTTTTCATTTTCAAATATCCCCTTATGTATTAGAGAACGACAGCTTCCTTTCAATATTGACTCAGCATCTACAGCTTTTATTTAGACTCTTGCATATTCTATGTGTTCAGTTGATCTTGTTTCTTCATTTTGCTAACATGGCATTGGGTTTCTTTACTATTTTCATTGGTTAGGAATTATAGGACAGTGTTGAACAGAGACAAATTCAGCTTCACTGAATTTTCCTTCATGTTTGAAAGATATTTGTGTCGATATGGAATTCAGAACAGATATTTTCTGTCCTTTGTAGCTATTTGAAAGTGATATTCCCTTTGGCTATCTGTTTCTTGGTTTTTCTCTGTGGCTGCTGAAAACTTTATTCCTTCATATATCATGTCATTATTTTCCAGTTTCATTTTAATGTTATCTTGTTAGCTTGCAGCATTATGATTCTGATGCTCCTGGGGTTATTTATCCTGCTAAGTTTCACATTCATGGCAGTCCTTGGCCAGCTATTCAGCAGGTAGTCAGATGTGGTCTGCAGTCTGTGAGTTACACGTACCAGAATTGAGTGTCTATTTTGCTATTATTCACATCTGGTGAACTTTTCATTTCAGATATGAGCTGCCAGCTCTAGAAGTTCCACTGAATTCCTTGTCATATCTTTAATTCTGTATATATTTCATTTATATCTTCTTTGAATGTTTGAATATTTAATATTATATTAATGCAAATATAGTATTTATGTATAATTTAATTTCTCATGATGCATGATATCTGAAAAATTTCATCACGATCTCATCCCAAGTTATATTCATCTTTGTGTGTCTTTGTTTTTGGTCACTCATTTACTTGCTTATATGTCTAGATGTCAGAAATTACTATCATTACTTTGTTGAATAGTAGATTTGGTAGTGTTTTGTTAAGTTATGCTAGAATATGGTTTGTCAGGCAATCATTTTCCTTGGGAACAGCTATATCCTTTAAATTTTTTCATACTTATTACTTTAATTCAGGTATATACAACCTGCAGCCTTCTGTATGCATCTCAGGATAGCTATGAATCAGGTCCAACATGTCAATAGGTCCCTACAAATGGCCATGTATAAAATCTAGACACCTTTTCATTGATATTAAGAGAACTTCATTTGGTTTAGTTCCATTACTGATGTGAGAAAATTCTGCTATCTCTACTGAATCCCCTCTCTGCTCAGTAAGATCCCCTTCTTCTATACTGGGAGAACTCAGCAGTTTCTATCTAAGTGTGAGTTTCTAGTGCTGTATTCTCTTAGCTCAGAGCCCTTAATCACTATTTCTTTTAACTTACCAGTTGCTTACTCACCTTAGAATTAGCTGTGTGGAGTTTTACTTTCTTAGTGTGAAGTGTGAAACTCGACAGCAAAAGGCTCTGTTAATACCCTTTCTGTGGATAATTCTTGATGTTAGTGATAATCTGTTCTAAGCATAAGTCACTTTACATGTGGAAGAAGACATAAAGCATAGTGGAACCTGAAGTGCAATCTTCTGGATTTTAGTTTCCTTAACTTCTGTAAGGTTTATTTTTTATTTCAAAGAAAAAAGAAATAAACTCAGTGCCCTGTCCATCCTTTGATGATAATAATGGGGCCAATTTTAGTGATAAATTCATATTTATTTTGACCTTACTAATACTTAACTATACTTGTTCATGCTAATGGATGATGGATTATGTTTTTCTTATCACATTAGTTTCTACTTTTAGAAATACAGGACTTTTGAATAAAGTGAATCCAAAACTATGGTGGAAACAACCAAAGAATTCAGAAGGAAAAAAGAGATGGCACTCACCTATTCTTAGGCATTAAACTCAGTAGGCGACAACCGAAACAGGAAAATAAGAGATGAACTCATTGGACAGAATCAGGCAGAGAATCAGGGGATGGAAAGGTTTGGGGGGTGTTCAGGCTCAAAATACATTAAACAATGTATGTGTGAAATTGTCAAAGGATAAACTAAAAAAGGGAATGAAAATCATCCAATGTTTTAGGGATATTCGCGAGGATCGATAACGTGGGTCAAATGGAAACATTTCTATAGACCAGCAGCTGTTTCATATTGCATGTACATTTCAGTGTTTACAGCTTGGGTTTTGGTAAGTTTCAAGAGTTGCTCTTCTCCTTTAGTGCTATTCTTATGCAAAGCTCCCATATTTGAAGATGTGGTGAAATACAAGCTCTTAAGGCTCTTTAGCTTTTACATTATTCTAAAGCAATTCACACTCAGCAGGAGAAAATGGCCTCTTTTTTTTCTTCAAAACTTTAGATATATTTGCTCAAATAAGGTAAGTCAAAGAATTTTATCTAGCTATAAGTTTTGAATTACTAGACATAAAACACACTTGGAAGATAGTTTTGCTGACTTGCTTTTGGAAAAACTCTTAGGACTTTACCTACAATGTTATATTGTTTAAAGAACCATTCCTACATTTTACTATAGTGCTTGCACCATATTCATAAAAGATTGGGAGTGAAGGAACGCAATTTTAATAACAACGACTTTGAGCTTTATTAGGATTTTTAATCTTTCATAACTAAAACAGTGAAATCACCTATCTTACCACACAGATATATCAAACATACACTGCAGTTTCTAGAGATGTTCATGGACCTTTAGCTGTCATTTTTATTTTACTCATGGTTCTACCATTTATCACATAGTTCCATTGCTCCTGATTTGCACAGGTTACTCATATGCACTTATATCCTAAAGCTTTTCAATGACACTCGGATGTCTAATGTGAATTCCTCTCTGCAACACTCTGTTAATGTCTCAGGTTTCATTGATGTGTTTTTCATATTCGTTGGCATCCAGGGTGAGGCAGGGTAGAAAGTCAGGGACATTTGAGGGACTTGAGAAGAAAAAGGATCCCCTTCAGTCTGGAATCCAATTGAAGTTTGTGTGAGTAGAAAAGCAAGAATTTCACCCCGGGTACAAATTGCTTAAGAGTCTTTCCCCTTTCAACCATATACCTGAAATCTAGAAAACTGAAAACTTCTTTACAGGGAAAGGACAGAGGCAACAGCATGGAAAGACCACCCCACCTGTATCAGTTGTTTCTTTGAAGGAGCAAACAAAGCTGGGTGGGCACAGAGAGTAGCATGGAGGGGACACAACCCTATCTGGCCCCATCAGAATCCAGACATCAGGATAATCCAGAATGTGCTGTGCTACGGAGTGGGAAATGTGTTAAAGAAACCTCCTAGTTTGGCACACATTCCAAGAGGCAGCTGAAAGCTGATTGAGACGCTTGTATCTATGCATAAGTATCATTCACCTTTATTTCAACAGTGTCTTTTGTATAATACCTGTCATCAAATGTGACACCAGCAGAAGCACATGGACACAGAAGCAAGATCAAACTAACTTCGTTTCAACAAACAAATTAGAAGCAAACCCGGAACAGGCTCAGACTGAGTTATCTACATTAACATGCTCAAAATTTAGTGGATAAGTTGAACACTTGCATGAAAATGGAGAGATTTAGAATGGGAGAGAAACAACATCAACAAAAGACAAGTTAGTAAGGAGAATCACAAAATCAGATCCTCTACAAATCTCAGTGAAACTGTGCATTATACTACTGAGTGTTTAAATCAGTGAGAACTATACATGGAAGATATGAGCATGGACTGTGACACGTGTTTTTACCACTCAGAATTCCTCACAATTTTGGAGCACCCTTTGGGCCATTTGAAGCAAATGTTTAGTACGGAATTAAAGGGATGTCAAAACTAAATGACCCTTGCAATATTCTTTCCAGGTCTTTGGTAACTTGTAATTCTAATTGTACTATTTTTATTTTTGTTCTTTGCAGTGCTGGGGTTGACCTAGGGCTTCACGCACACTCGGCAAGTGCCCTACTACCGAGTTGTGTCTCTGACCCCTATCTGCGCTATTCTATAGAAAGTATGGAGGATAGAAAAATCACACGCTTTGAAATTCTAACTTCTTCATCTTCAGTTACCTAAGAGCACATCTAACATGGCTAAAAAATTATATTTTAATCAGTTCCTGGAGTGGCTCCTTGCTGACCCCAGAGCTCCTGGATTGGCTTCCTAGTTAACTGCATCTCCATTGTCAACACATTCCTGTTGATTGTGATGTTTTCTACAGATGTGAAAAATAGAATTTCTTCTGAAAACATTGCCCCGTGTTCTCAGTGGCATATTTGGGCAAAGGCAAATGTCAACTCAAAGGTCTCCAACAAAGGTGTGCATTGTTTAGAGACATTGCCAACTGAAGAAATACAGCACTGTGGATTGCCAAGAAACAAAACAAAACAAAACAAAAACCTAGCACGTGACTCTGAGTGAGCATGGTTTTATATCATTGTGTATGAAGCATGCCCATCAGAGTCTCTCACTGTCTACACACATTTTACTACAAAAACAAATGCCTTTTCCTCATCTACTATTTGCTTCTAAAGAAACTATAAAAAATAGAATGAGTTAGTATAATTCTAAATCTTACAAAACATGTTCTCATTCCCCATCATTTATTTATTCAACAACTCTTTACAGTGGAAACTGCCACAATGTGAGACACTGTGAAAGCTCGTGTTTAGAGTGGAGGTTACAAGATGGGACAAATGTAAATGTACAAAGAGGCTGGAACTAGGCACTGGGGAAAACACAGATAAACACCTTGCTGTATAGGCCAAGTAAGGAAAATAGGTACAATTTTAATTCTGTTAATCAACATTAGCTAATCTAACAAACAGCCCCCTACTGGCTCAGTCTCAACAAACCGAAAAGTTTAGTTTTTCACTCAAGCTACAGTCTGAGGCAAGGTCAATGGTTCAGATTGACAGGACTTGCTAAAGAACAGATAGAAACCATAAATTCAGCATCTATGCTCACACTAACGTAGTCAAATGCCAAGAACTGTAACCCTGGTTAAATCTAGTTCTCTACTCCTTCACATTTCCTGGCAACTGTACTCTATTTCTCTCCTCTGTGGAATTTCCTAAAATACTATTTCAAGCCTCTTCTCTCTTTTTCTCTCCTTAGGTCTTCTATGTTGTTTCATTTATCTTTATTTTCACTTCAATAACCTGATTTTATTTGAGCACGGATATTAAGCAACTCAAAGACAATTTCAACAAAAAACGACCGCTTCAGTTGTTCTCCTGTGACACCTGTACCTACCCACACTGTCCCAATGCCCACCACTTTGGAGGGACTGTCTATGGTGTTCCCCTCCCAAGCTAATCTCCTAATACTGTTGGGATGCTTTCCTATGCCTGTAGGGTACCAGCCCTGTGATTTTCCCTTTGTATTCCATGCTTTTACTTCCTCTTCTACTTGGATATTATTTATTAGAAAATAAGTCCTTGTATCTTTCATCTTATAAACACTTTTTACTCCAACTGTTTTTTTTTATCAATTTCTATTTATTTTCCCCTTAATAGCAAATCTCTCAAATCAGTGTGCACATTCACTTATTCCATTTCTCATTTTGCTTAAAACCATTCTATTAAAATGTGCTCATTAGATCTCATCAACTTGACACAAACCTAGCCATGCCTGGGAAGAGGAAACTTCAGTTGAGGAATTGCCTCCATCTGACTGGCTTGTGGGTTATTTTGATGATTACTAACAAATGTAGGAAAACCCAGCCAACTGTGGGCTGTGCCATTCCTGATGGGATGGCCTAGGCTGCATATGAAAGAGAGCTGAGCAAGCCAGAGGGAACAAGTCGGTAAGCAGTTCCTGTGGTCTCTGCTTTAGCTCCTGTTCCAGCTTCCTGCCTTGGCTCTCCCGAGTGGACTGTATGCTGTAAGCCAACTATTTTCCCCAACCCACATTGCTTTTGGTTGTGGCATTTACCACAGTTGCAGGAAGCTAATTAGAGCAGATGTTTCATTCAAATCACCATCCCAACTTACTATTAAGTAATGGATTACCTATTGGCTGCTTACATGTCCTCATTTATTTAATCAACCAGCAGCATTAATTTAACACACTTAACCACTCTTATCTTTCAAAGATCCCTTTTTGTCCCCAGTTGGAGCAATGAGATCACATCACTGCTCAGCCTGAGACCTGATCAAGTGTTTCCCAGTTTTCTCAGGATGAAAGCAACATCCATACAGCATCTTCCATGATTTCATGTCCTTTTGTGCTCAAACCTCATTTCTACCACAGTACAGCTGCTGCTATTTCCTGGATATGACCACACTCTTTATGACACTGGGTCTCCTCCTGGCTGTTTCCCTCTGCCTGTCTCCTTCTGCTCTAAATCTTTCTTCTACCTTTATCCACAGTCCAAATTCACTTGCTTAAAAATCCTTTATTCGTAATGCAAAAGACCTTATTTTTATTCTTTAGAAATTAATTTCTAAAATTTTGCACTTAAGTGTTCATAGGCTGCTGTTCTGATTTGTTCACTCCTCCATCTCCAAACCCCAGAGCAATTCCTGGGATGTGGCATTGTTTTCATTCATTTCACACTAAGAGATAAGAGTAGTAGGGGGGGCTGAACATTAGATTTCACCCATAAGAATTTTTAAGAAGTGTGTGTTTTCCATTGCCATGTTGGGCTCAGTGAGGAGATAGTGTGAAAAAGCAACTCATGGAGAGTATGTCAAGTTGTAAATATTGACCAGGTACTAAGCAACAAGAATATATCAAAGATGTGTCTTTCCCCCCACAACATAATACCTTTATTAATTATTTTGGAATTTTCTACAATATATCCTGATCACACTTGCTTCCCATTCCTTCCAGGTTCACCTTCCTACTCTTGCATCCCTCCTCCTGCCCCCCCCCAAAAAAAAGAGAAAAGTATGCCAAGTTTAATTTGTGTTGCTCATTTATACCCATTGGAGGATGGTCAAACTCCTGCTGGTTGGCCCCATAAAGAAAACTGAGTCCTTCCTCACCCCACCCCTGCCAGAAGCCATCAATTGTGAAGAGCTACACTTCAGCATCTTTATCACAATTTTTAAGGACTCTCTTCAATGGCTTCCTATCTGAACCACTTCTTTTTTGGAGGGTGGGTTGTCACAGAAGCCTTCAATGTCTCTCATTCTCAGTTATGAGTCTGCCGTCATCAACGCCACTGTAAAAGAAGCTTCCCTGCCTATGGCAGCCAGCCGCAGCACAGATCATGGATGCCCACATGGGTCCAGTGGCAGCAACGATCACAGACCTCAATATGTGCTCCAGCAGCAGCAGGGAATAGAGACCTCAACATGGTTTCCAGCAGAAGTATGGATAATGGACATCAACATGATCTCTGGCAGCAGTACTCAACCATGGACACCACTGGATTCTCTGGCAGCAACCCTGATCATGGATGTCAACATAGCCTCCAGCAGTGTCTAAATGCTTTATCTACCACTAAGGAATGGAGCAAAAGAGCCGGAAGACATGTGAACAAAATCCAGTGAGATAGGATAGCTGTACATAAGATGCAAAGGAAAAAGTCTTTAGGAACAAAATTATACATGGAAATAAGAAGTCTTGAAAAACAGTATTGAGATGAATGAAGAAATAGTAGATGAATGAGTGAAGAAAATAGACACATTCCGTTATGAGGTAGTCTCCACTTGCCTTGACTCCACAGGCCCTGACTTACTGTTGTGTTTCAACTTCTCCCAATGACACTCTTCCTTCTATTAAGTTCGCCTGAGGTCCTGAGTGTTTTCAATTTCTTACATAACCTGCCCACAAATAAAACCTCAAACTCAAAATCTCTCTTCATTCTCTTTCTTCTCCTCTATTTTCTTCCTTCCTGTTATTATTTCTCTTTTTTCTTTTCTCCTCTCTTTACCTTCATCATTTTTGTCAGTCTGCTCTTTCTCTTCCTCATTATGTCATTTTCCTTAAAATACTGATAATTTTGTCCTTGTGTAGAAATATACTTCACTACTAAATCAAAACTACTCCAAAAAGGTAGGCTTGATATTGATAGTTTACCTCTATGTAATAAGTAAATAAACAATAAATAGATATATAGATAGATAACACGTGTACACACACACATACACACACACACACACACACACAAACACACACACACACACACACCCTTTCCCTGTATCTGTGCCTAGACTGGGAAAGGGTCAAGAAATGTGTATGTTGGGAGTGTTGTTGAGAGTGATTCCTGAAAGGTATTTGAGAAGTGTAGTTGAATGTGTTGCACGGCTTTTAGCGTCCAAATACCCAAAGTCTGATATGTGAGGATCTACTGTTTAGAATTGAATTTCTGTCATCTAAAACTTGTCACAGGCTCATGAGTTTGGAAATTATTATTATTTATTGGAATTGCAATGGCATTTAAACATTCATTGTGAAATATTTTAAGACAACAATGAGTTATAAATACATATTGGCACTCAGGAATATGAAAATATACAGTTTCTGTTACTATAACAGAATTTAGGTTGCAAGATTGTATAACTAATTCAACTTTATCTGAACAGCCGTGAAATGTCAAAGTTTCTGGAATATCGATTTTATACTGTGCACTATAAAAAAGGGATAAGTCATGACATGATAAGGAGTAGCATCTATTCTGTTGCAATCTAATGCTTACTTATAATCAGTTCAACACATATTTTAAAGTACATTATGCAATACACTAAAAATAATGATTTTGAGACAAATTAAACTATAACAGCCTCAAATCAGTTGGCCCACACAGTTAATATGTTGATTAATGTCCTGTTAAGACAGAGACACTCATCTTTATCTCATTATTCAACCCAGTGTTTTCCCACAGCTATTGAGAAAAATGTAATTATTGCTCTAAATTATGTTATTATTAACTTTCAAATGGCGTTTCCTGATAAACAGCAGCACACAATAAAGGGTAGTGAGGAGTGAGCAAGTAAGAATGTAACCAGACTGATATGTGGGACCATTGCCTTTCAAATCTACCTGAGGCTGAAAAGAAGGGAGGGCAGTGTTTTCATTTACTATCAAGACCATGTAAAATCAAGGGATTTCAACACTGGTGTCTTGGGGCCTTCATTTGTCAAGTAAAAAACAGCTGACAATAATTCCAAATGTTGAATTTTGTTCTGGAAATGTGTGAATACGGAAGTCTCTTCTCATGTGCCCGTATTTATGGATTCTTGACAGAGTGATCAGCACAAAGGTCACTCACCCCAATATTGCCATATTTTCTTCTAATATCTGAAGTTTCAGAAGGAGCATTGCTTGGTGACCTTTACCTAAAACAAGCATGGGTTCAGAAGTAGTGCTCTGGGATCAGATCACACCTGTGTACTTCAACTGAATACTTTCCCCTCTCTTGTCAGAGATACTATACAATGCAAACTCACACAGTGCTTTGGAATCCTTAATAGATAATGTATCAATCCTCTGCTTGAATTTTACAACTAAGATGAATCTTTTCAGAGTTATGTTTTTGACATTATTGTTATGCAAAATGGTATTTTCATGCATTAATTCCCACAAGAACACTGAGAGCTACCCAGTAACGTTATTATAGTCAATAAAGGAGACTGCACCAGAGTTTGATGGCTGCAGTTTCTTTGGCTTGATTACTGAAAAGAATAAAGTATTAAAGTATTTCCATCTATATACAATATTTAAATAATTAAAATTTTAAGAAAATTTAATAACATGCGTAGAAGCTAATAGATGAGAAATGAGCATTAGTGCTCACTTTCCATAGGAGGTGAGGCTGAAGACCAGAAGGATGGTGGGTGAGGTTTAACTGAGAAAAGTTCAGTGAATCAGGAGTGTGGTGATATATTGTGTATCAAATAAAGCTTGCCTGAGGATCAGAGGACAGAGCCAGCCACTAGATTAAACATAGAGACCAGGCAGTGGTGGCACACACCTTTAATCCTAGTGCTCAGGAGGCAGAGATCTGTCTGGATCTCTGTGAGTTCAAAGCCACCTTGGACTACATGAAATTGATTCAGTCTAGGAGAGAAACAGAGCCAGGCAGTGGTGGCACACACCTTTAACCATACTTGGAAGTCACATGCCTTTAATCCCAGCACTTGAGATCTCATGCCTTTGCTGCCAGTATTTGGGAAGCATACACACCATTAATCCCAGCACTAGGATGGAAGTGAAAAGGCTGGGAGGAGAAAGGCATGTAAGGCATGAGGAGACAGGAACTAGAGCTTTTCAGCTGAGGATTCAGAGGCTTTCAGTCAGAGGAGTCATAGAGATAGGGTCTCATCTTCCATTTGGCCCGAGGAAGTTTTGAGAAGTTTCTCTAGTGGCTTGATCCTTTGTCTCTCGGATCTTTCAGCAAGCTCTATTTGATACACAATATATCACCACAAAGGAGATGAAGACTGTGACGAGATTTGAGAAAACAACATTGCCAACAAAACTGAAGACACAGAGGGAGATGAACAAAATACAGTGGAATCAGTATTACTGAGAGGACAATTGATGCAATGCCTCTTTAACCTAAGACTCAGAGAAGGTCTGTGAGTTGGCTAAGATCATATAAATAATTGGCAATGGAGTCTCTCCAGAAGCTAGGGTGGGCCCATCCCATATCATGCATAGGAAGACCATTCCAGCAAGCCAAAGCTAATAACAAATTCAGGATCAGGAAGATGGCAACAGACAACATAAGTGATCAAAATAGATATGATCTTTGTGCTTTAGGTTATACAGAGGTAGGGTAACTTTAAGATATGCCACAAGCCTGTTGTCCTGGGATAATCATTAATTGCCTTCATTTTATTCTAAAAATTTTCTGAGTTATAAAATAATGAATTACCAAGTCACACTAGATTTTATGTAAACAGGATGTACACTGAATTAGAATTCTTGCCTAAAACATATTAGCTATATGAACTCTAATATAAAATGATATATTAAATCTTGACAGATGGGTACTGCTCTCTATCAAATCACATTATTCATTACATTTTTTTTGAGTATCAGATGACAAGCTGAGAGTCAAATTTTATCTGGCTGGCAAACTAAAACCACCTTCTTAACCATTGCATAACATTACTTCCCTGGATAATAGCATCACTACTGAGCTGTGCCTTCAGGTTTAGTCACATCTCAGATGTTCCTGTTTCCTGCCATGAGTCATCGGGAGCCCCTGAGAGCATCTCCTCTCCAACTCTGCAGCATGAAAGAAACTTAATATTACTTTTATATCATGACTTTTGAAAATCAGTTTTGATGTAACTTAAGTCAACGAGGAAATCCAGTGTAGGAGGAAGACATCACTCACCAGGAGACCTGGCATTAGATCAGATCTTTGTCCTGTCACCAAGGCCAGTGCAAAGTAAACAAAACCTTTGGTCCAAAAGGGAGGTGGCTGGGATAGACTAAAATTTCTTAGCCATTTTAACTAGTGTGATTATCCTCTGTTTTTTTTTTTTTATAGATCCACCCAGAGGTCTATCCAGCTACCTTCCAAAACCTGGTTATGCATTAGAATACAAGATGACTTTAAAAATACATATTTTGCAGCCAATATTTTAGGGATACAAGGACAGAAGAACACAGCAATTTTTGCTGGAGAGTCTCATCTTTGAGTCAGCTCAGATCAGGCACAGATGTGTACACACAAGAGTGTGAAGTCACTACCACAGGTACCTGGCTGGCTAGAGCCAAGATTCTTTCATAGTTGAGAACAGTAATTTTCTTTGGCTCATCATTTAGTCAGTTAATCATCTCTTCAATGGAATCACCAATGTAATAGATTTATTCTTCATGGTGAGCCTTCAGTCCACCATCTCATGACAGTGCTCTAGTTCCTCGTCCAATGTCCCCATACAGCTACTTAAATATGAATGCATGACAGCCTTGATGCTTCAGACTAGATACATCTTCACTTTAGAAACTTCCTTACTTGATCTGTACTTTCTTTTCATTTCCACCCAGGATCTTCCCACCTAATGTCATCAGTAAATCTCCAATGTAATGTTTTGCTTGTTGGCTTGATTCAATCCCTTTTAATTTTATTTTAAATATGTGATGAATTGCAATATTTGCAGGTAGATGAAACATTTTCACAAGTTATACTGGTTTCAGTATTGAAATCAGACACAAAAAGATGGGAAATAAGATAGGATTCAAATGTGAATATTACCTAATGATAGACTTTTGATTGTAGTAAATCTATAAATAATTATTATTGGATATGAGAAAGATGATTCAATTTTTTTAAAGTATTCCATTATAAGAAAACCTATTAGAAATAGCTAGAATGGCCTTCAAATACTTGGCCTAATATTGTCACTGGTCTTCTTAATTTTTCATACTGTTCTTCACACATTAAAATATGTTAATGAATAGAAATATTAACTGTTTCATGCATGGGTTACAAAAAAATCTCCGAAGTTATCTCATAATGTCAATAAATTACAATTTAGTGTAAGAAGTTTAGTCTGGAAAATAAAAATTAAGTGCAGATAATTCTCTTTCATCAAAGTTAGCAAAAGACTATGTATTTATAGATAAATTTATCAATATAATGGGGAATGTATATCTAGTATTTACTAAGATAGACATATAGAGTGAATCAATATTAAGAAATCAATAATTTATCACATTAAGGCTCAGTAGGGAAAATACTGATGATTATACAACAGAAACACAATGGATAACAACATAACAACTATTACTGGTTTTAAAACAAAATAAAGAAAACTCACTAAAATAAGAATAATGAGAATGATTTCAGTATGGAGCTCAGCATCAGCTCTAAAGGAAGATGAAATCAGTAAGATACAGATTATAAGCATTTCAAACTGTTATCTAACATTGTCAGTGAAACCACATAATTAAAGGTGTGACCATGAGACATATGGTATAATGTTGAGACCCATGTAACAGGAAACTGATATTTAAATGCTTTATGAGCATAGTCACCTCTCAAGAATTTAAGTTTCAATCAGAAATATTTAATATTTAAAATTAGACATCTCTTTCAAAACCTGTAAATTTCAAACCCAAGAGTTTATCTTGCAGAAAAAAAAATGACGAATATGTCAAAATATATTTTGTGCCAGCTTATTTTTGTCCATGATGCAAACCAGGGACATCTGAGAAGAGGAAATCTCAACTGAAGAATTACCTTCGTTAGTCTGGTCTGTTGTCATGTGGTGGGCCAGCATTTTCTTAATAATTGTTGTGGGAGGGCCCAGTTCATTGTGAGCAGTGCAACTCTTGGTCAGATGGTCCTGGGTGGTATAATAAAACAAATTTTGTAAGCCATGGAAAAAAAATGACTAAGCAATTTTTCTTCATGGTTCCCAATTTTGTTTTTGCTTGATTTCCTACCCTGACTTCTTTCAATGGGATGGACAGTTTCCCAGAAAATAAGATGAAATAAACTCCTTTTTTAAGTTGCTTTTGGCTATGGTGTTCATTGAAACAACAGAAAGCAAATTAATGTACACATGCAGTGTGATTGTCTCCATCTTATTTATGACAATGAAAAGTGAAATATGTCAGACTCCTGAAATCACATGAGTCAATCACTAGAATAGTCTATAGTCACTAAAATAATGATGTAAATTTCTAATTTTTTTTTTTTTTAAGGAAAAAGGCTTGCTTTGGACTATCAAGTATAGATAGGACTCAATTCTGGTATGATTCTATCTGTAAAGATAAATACAGTACATCAATTTAAGAGTTGTCTGAAACTCACAGGAATCCGTGAGGGTGGCCCTAGTGAAGACTCCTAGTAATGGGGGATATGGAACCTGAACCGGCCATCTTCTGTAACCAAACCTGTGTCTAGCATAATGCTCATCAAAGAGGCTTCATCCAGCAACTGATGGAGGAAGATGCAGAGACCCACAGTAAACCATTAGGCAGAGCTTAGAGAATCCTACAGAAGTAGTAAGGAAGGATTGTAGGAGTCAGAGAGATCAAGACACCACAAGAAAACCCACAGAATTAACTAACCAGGGCTCATAGGGGCTCATAGAGACTGAACTGACAATCAGGGAGTCTATGAGTCTGACCTATGTTCTCTCCATATATGTTATGGTTGTGTAACTTAGGAGTTTCTGTGGTATTACTAACAATGGGAACAGTGTCTGTCTTTGACTCTTTTGCCTGCTTTTGGGACCCTTTTCCTCCTACTGGGTTGCCTCATTGAGCCTTAATATAAGGGAATGTGTTTACTTTTTATTATAACTTGATATACTATGTTTTGTTGATATCCCTGGGAGTGCAATCTTTTCTGAAGAGAAAGGAAGAGTAGTGGATCTGGGGGAAAGGGTATGTGCAGTCAGGGTGTAATATATAAGAGAAAAATAAATTTTAAAAAAGAGTTGTCTGAAAGGTAAACTCATGTGATGGGGACATTGGGATATTTTATTTGTCTGTGAGTTTATGGCATCCTTTTTACTAAGACATTTTTTACTCTTAAATAATCACAAATAGAGTTTTGATATTTACATACTTAACTCATCTATTTCAGACCTCTCTATCCCTCTTTGAAACATCTCCCTACTTATTTTCAGCATTCTTAGGAGGGAAGTATTACTGTGACTCAAAGGTAAGATAGAAACAGCACATGGTGGGACGTTTTCTCTGAGCTAATATAAATAATTACCATGTGTTTTCAATAGTATTTGAAAAAGACTCTGATAAAAACAGAGTGTATATGGACTCTGAACTGTCATCTTCTACATACGACACACTTCCTCTAACATCATGCACTGTAACCTGCACGATCTCTGTTTTAACCTTAGTGTTCTATGCCAAAGACTGCATCTAGCCAGATAGAAAAATCATCAGTGTTGCCCCAGAAAGGCTTTCAAGTCCTCTGGAGACTACTGCATTTGAAGCTGAGCAATGGGAAGCCAAGCTTCCTTTTCCCAATGTCTTCCCATGTTACAGAACTACCACAAAAATTAGAAGATGATGATAAGTTATCTAGAGACTTCTAATAATTTGCTACTGGACAATTTCTTTTAAAATGAGTTTGTGTAAACCGGGCAGTGGTGGTGCACGCCTTTAATGCCAGTACTCGGGAGACAGAGCCAGGCAGATCTCTGTGAGTTTGAGGCTAGCCAGGTCTACAGAGCAAGATCCAGGACAGGCACCAAAACTACACAGAAAAACCTTATCTCAAAAAACAACAACAACAACAAAAATGAGTTTGTGAAAAAAAAAAACAAAAACAGGAAATGTTAGCTGTAGACATGCACAGCCCTCTTACAAATTCTCATTTCTTAACATGAGTTGTGCTAAATGTGAAAACAGGAATAGACCCTTTCAATTTAAAATTTTGTTAGATATGTCTTTTAAAAGGACCTATGACTAGGAGAATAATACAAAATGAGACACTCTTTAAACATGACTAAAATTACTATTAAATCATGAACACAATTCCCCAAAAAGATAAGCTCCTGCTTTTCAGTTCCATTCTGGACACAGACTTCATTACAATCGATGCTTAGTGCTTTAGAAAGCTGTCTATGTCTATACAAGTCTTCTTTGCTCGAGACTATTCTTGTAAATTCTAAAATGTTAGGGGAATGAAGGCTTGCAATAGATTTCAACAGTAAGGGCATCCTTAATTTAAAGGGACA
The DNA here is from genome assembly GCF_049852395.1 of Peromyscus maniculatus bairdii. NCBI lineage: Eukaryota > Metazoa > Chordata > Mammalia > Rodentia > Cricetidae > Peromyscus > Peromyscus maniculatus. The sequence goes on from NC_134855.1 coordinate 35,612,047, forward strand.
AGAACAGATTGTAAATAATTCTAATACGTTCTTGTCTTTCACCAGTTATGGCTAGTCTTTTGAAAGGTTTTCTATTTTTTGACCAGCATTCAGACAGACCCTGCTGCGTGACAAAACTTGTTTTCAAGTCTGATTCACAAGAGCATTGCAGGGACTCTGCGGATTGGAGGCAATTCTTCTAGAAACATAAAACTTCTCATTGGATAATTAGCGACTGCCACAGGAAACATGAAGTACCCAGAAACCCAACTTTCCAGGAAAACATCCCTGTGTTGTCAGTGGAGGAAACAAAGGCCTGCTCCCAGCATGCTCCTCACGGCAAAGTGAGCTCAGTGGCCTGTGGGGCAGGATCAATGGATCCGTGGGCACCGGAAAACTGAGACAAACACGGGGAATGAGCAATTACTGACTGTCCAGACTGAGCTCAGACAACAAGAAAGAGGTATTTGGATGATCTTGCAATTTCCAATTATTGTGTGCAAAGTGGTGGAAAACAACTTGAATATTTCATTGCTTAAGACTTCTACTTCATGACCATTTAAAAGGGTGACTATATCCTGGCCCCTTTTTTATCTCTCTGCTATAAAATATCTACCTGACATCTCTTCTCTGGCTGCTTTCTCTGAATTTTCACATTATATACCATTTCAATACAAATAAGAATGGCATTCAGCTTCAATGGCTAAATTCTTTGGGAACATCTATGCATTAGTTTATTGCCAGAAAATAGAAAAAGCGGTGTTTGGCAAATGACTTTCCAAGAATGCCACACTACTGTGTATACAAGTGGAACATGGAAACTCTCATTTCTTATTTCTGGTAATTATTGCTAGTGTTTCATCAGCTTCTTTCCATGGGTTGCTAAGGAGAGACCATAGTCTGGAGAATTTTGTTTATTCACCAGATATGATATTTGTGTGTGACAAGTTCTACTTTATCATCTGAATACCACATTTTCATGTAAGCACTACTTTGAAACAAGTGTTCTGCATTGGATAAATAAGCAAAGAAAAACATTTCTAATAGCCACCTACAAATTTGAAGAGACTTACAAAACAATATAGCCTCTTCCCATTGCTCTTGGTTGCCTTCCAGAACTTGAAAGGGGGACCCCATTGCTGAAGACAACACATATTTTGGAAATCAGACTTGGAGGAATTGAGCTGGAACTGACCTAGAAGCAATTTCCCCAAGGACTGGCTCTCATAGTATCTTAGCATGCTATGCAAGCTGCTAAGGGAAAAAAGGAAATCAATAGTCTTAGCCAGCTGTAAAGCCTACAAACCACAACAATTACTGATCTGACAGATATCGCCAATGATGGAACATTGATACTTCTATCTTGAAGGTAACCAACAGCTCTCTAATCAGACTCAAGAACTGTCCAGTAGGAGGGAATTCATGCCTGATACTGTAAACCTGTGGCCAGTGGGCATAGGTCCTTGAGGAGAACCTACTACTGCCATTTTCCTAAACCAACATAATTTCTAACTGTATTCTAAATGCTTAGTTTTTATATCCACATGCAAAGTCTATCTCTCTTCATTATCAAAGAAGCTTCCTTTTGCAACCAGTGAAGATTGCTTTGCATAGCTCCCCAACTGATCAAAATGCACAGAATAAGTGACCACAGGATGCCTAGAATCAATTGACACATTTACAACATAAACCCTACACCCAAGGCTCAGGGAAAACCCATAGAAGAGTATGCAGAAAGATTGTAAAAAGCCAGAGGATGGGGTTGCCTACTGGTATTTTTGTATTTTTTATTCCAGTGCATGATTGCTGAATTTTTTTAAAATTCAGTTTTATAAATGTTTTAATAGTCTGGGCAGCAGACAGAAAAATCACACTAATTAATTCACAAAATAGAATTTATTCTAAAAAATATTAGCAGGTGTAAATACTTATTAACTAGGTAACTAACTAGCCAAACCAAAAGAAGAAATCTAAGTTACCAGAGCAACAATGACCATAAGGAGAGCTACCAATGCTGGGGCTGTTGGACAAAAGGAGCGGGAAATGATGATTGGAGAAGCGGCTCACAAGGCTGGAACTCAGATATGGTTTCTGGACATTTTCTTCATGCATCCAGATACCTTTGAAGGAGGATGGTAAGAGCCCAGCATTTCCTTAGATGCCTCCAGAGGAGCAAGGTTCAGTGGTTTGCTGGGAGTAGGGTAGAAATCTTTTCTTTGGGCCACCCATATCTTTGACAAGCTGTCAAGATGCTCAGAGTTAATTGCGGGGACAGGTGCCCTTCCTGGAGTCTGTTACCTCCCGCGTGGCTTCTGTTCTCTGATCGAATCCACACCCGCAAAGTTGCATCAGCATCAGACCTATGGTTTTAGTCTTCCTTTATACCCCACCTCTAGTTTCACATGAGTACTAAGAGACCTCACCTTGGAGGACTCCCCCCCCCCGCCCCATTTCTGAGATCTTCTGGGGTACTGTGAGACACAGATATATTCCTCCTTGCTTTATTAAAGTGATTTCTACCTGCGCCTTTGCTTTCCACTAACAATATTTCCACACTTTTCCCCGATACTATTGTTTACGCTCTTTGTTTCTACACGTTTTTACATTGTCCTTCGCCTTTCAGAATAGTGGTGAATTTGGAGGTAGCAGAGTCAAAAGATAATGCTAGGCCCACTGTATTGAATAGAACTTCCAATTCAACCCACTTAATCGTTATAAGTGTGGTAAGAATTTATTTTGCTACGAGTTCATTTTCCTGTTTTTTTTTTTAATAATATTTAAAATGTGGATATTGATGCTGATTTACTTTCTACCTTTTCAGATGGAATTAGTATATGTTTGTGTGTGTGTGTGTGTGTGTGTGTGTGTGTGTGTGTGTGTGTGGTTTTTTGTTTGATTATATTTTTTAGAGACAGGGTTTCCCTTTGTAGCTTTAGCTGTCCTGTAACTCACTCTGTAGACCAGGCTGCCTTCAAACTGGGAGATTGCCTGCCTCTGCATCCCAAGTACTGGGATTAAAGTCATGCGCTACCACCACTCCAATGAAATTAATATTTTTGTTCATAGTTGTGTGAATTATTTCAAAAGTCTCTGTTCCATAGGTTTATTTTTAACCTTTCATCCAATACCACATTGTCTTAATTCCTATAACTTTATATAAAGTGTTTTGCAAAGATTGCAAACCTCAGTTGTTGCTTGTTCTCAAGATTGTTTTGAGTTTTTAGGTCATTTATAATTCCATACCTACCTACCTACCTACATACATACATATCCATGCTAAGAATTTAACTCAAGACCTTGTTCATGTTAGGCAAGGGGTCTACCATTGAGCTACATTAACAACTCCCCATATAAATTTTAAAATTTAAAATTTTTTAAATGTCATTTTCAATTTTAGTGAAAATCTTATTAGAGTTTTGTTGAGGATCCTACTGAATTGGGAGATCACTACTGGTGGTGTAGAGATTCTAATATTGTCTTTTCATCAATGAACCTTAGATATCTTTCCATTAATTGTTATCTTTCCATTATGTGGTGGTTTGAATAAGAAATGTCCACCATAGGCTTGCGTATTTAAACAGTTGGTTCCTAGTTGGTGGTGCTGCTTGGGGAACTTTGGGAGGTGCAGTCTTGCAAGAAGAAGTTAGTCACTGGCATTGGGATTGCCTAGCCTTGCCTGCTTCTACTCTGCTTGCATTTGAAGATGTGAGTTCCTGCCTCCCTTCTCCTGCTACCATGTCTGCGGTGTGTGGCTATGCAGCCCTGCCCTGATGAACCTTTATCCTTCTGATACCACAAGCCAAAATGAATGCCTTTTTCTATAAGTTCCTTTGGTCAATGTGTTTATCACAGGATGTGTTGAGATCATCATGCAGTTGATTTTCTTCAATCTCTCCTTATAGTATCCTTCGGTTGATGTGGAATATCAGAGTAATTTATTTTTTATAGGTTCACAAAACAAGTGAGTTGGAAAGAAGTGTAAAAGCATCTATGTTGACAGATGGCAATTCTTTGTAAGTAGAAAACAAAACCCAGATGATCGCATAGACACACTAAGTAAATAGATAAACAAACAAATAAATTATTACCTAAATCTATTACAAATAATAGAGAAACAAGGTGATGTTTCAAGATATAAAGATCAGTGCTTTTCTACATATTATTTTAAGTAACCTGAAAAAGAAATTAAATGATTCCATTTATAATATCATCAACAGAATCAACTAATGATAGACTTAAGGGAATAAAAAGACTACTGACCCAGCACTCAGGAGGCAGAGCCAGGCGGATCTCTGTGAGTTCGAGGCCAGCCTGGGCTACCAAGTGAGTTCCAGGAAAGGCACAAAGCTACACAGAGAAACCCTGTCTTGAAAAACCAAAAAAAAAAAAAAAAAAAAAAAAAAAAGACTACTGACAATTACAAAACCAAACGCCTATAAGAAATTGTATTGGTTGTTTTGCTGTTGCTGTTGCTTATACGACCAAGGCAACTTACAGAAGAATGAGTTTGTTTTTGATTTCAGTTCCAGGCGGATGAGAGTCCCTCGTGATAAGAAGGCACAGCAACAAACAGCAGGCATGGCCACAGGAGCTGTGTATTTTAACTTGTTTCATTTCTACAACCACAATTAAAAGTGGTGTACGCACCGCCATTACAGAATAACATTATTCGGTATTTGGTTGTATATTTAGCATTGCCAGCCAACTCCCTGCTTTCATGTTTTATGCATGTTGTTTAACACCTTTTTGCTTTAGTTTGAGGCTCTTCTTTTAGGATTTCTTGTAAGGGAAGTTAAGTGGTGATGGATACCCTAACTCTTGTTTATCTTTGTTTCTCTCCATCATTTTTGAAGGATAGTTGCCAAGTATGATATTCTTCATTGGCATCTCAGTTTTTCTGTCTGATGCTTTGAAATATCTTATTAAGCCTGTAAGTAATGTGTTGAGCTGGGAGAGAAGTTTGGTTCATATGCAGCTAATTATTTTTTCCTATGCTTTCAAAATTTCTCTTTGACCTTTGATAGTATGACTGCTATGTGTCTTCACTGATTCTTGGGTTGCATCGCTGGTTGGAGTCCATCAGCCTTCTTGAATCTTGATGTCTATTTAATCTTGGAAATTTCCCACCATTGTGTTTCTTCAAATCAGTTTGCAGCCCTCACAACCCTTCTCTTCCTGTCTCTCTACCCTTCTCTGGATTCTCTAATTCCTGTATTTCTTTTCTTGACACTATCTTATAAGTTCCTTAGTCTTTCTTCATTCTTTCACGTTCTCTTTCCATTGGTCCCTCTAGGTAGGTAATTCCAAATCACCCATCTTTAAACTTACTAGTTGTCCTCTTGATTGGACAGTCTTGATCTTAAACCACTCTGCTGGATTACCATATTTTCAGCTCTTTTATCTACTCAATTATTTTAACATATTTTATTGATCCCTTCTTCCCCCCCTTTTTCTCTTCTATTTTTTTTAATTTCTTTATGCACACTTCCTTGTTTCTTAATGTATATAATGATGTGTCAGGACTCATTAGGCCTTGTGTCATATAGTGGAAGAACCTCATCAATAATTTGGGTAGAGATTTGGGGATCTTTAACACCATGGAGCTTTTAAAATTTCTCTACTCCTGTACATAATATTTTTTAGATTCTGGCTTCATTTTTAGTAGTCCATAATCACTTGCTCCCCCTGGTGTCTGTCTATGACACTGCAAATTCTCTAAGTCTGCAAAGTGATTTCTCCATCTTCCTTACTCTCAATGGCCATCAAATATCAACTTCCTGTCAGTATTCTGAAGCAATAACAACAACAAGAAGAAGAAGATACCTTTGCCTTGCAAATCCTCTTAAAAATCTGAAGTACAAATCACGTTCTGCACTCATCTCCCTTCCTCTTGAGGAAGATGACTACTCTCAGCTCAGTATATATGGTCAAAATTGGTATTGAGATTGTTACAAAACTTAAATTCACTTGTTGTAGATGCACTATGATAGAAGACTAAATGAGCTAATTTTGTTTCTATTTTCCCTTTCTATTTATGTGTCCTAGCAAATTGAAGTTTCCCCCCTTAACCTCTTTGACCTCTGACCTAATGCAGAAGGGACAATGAGGGACTGCAGCCCTGACGAAATGCTAGGGACAAAGTATAGGCAGTATTCACTCAGTGCTCTGCTTTGCTCAATTTATTAGTGACTCCAGTCTCTCATGCCTCCAGGCCCAGCAAGATATGATAGATTCCCCTTTGGGATATAGAAATAACAGTTGACCTTACAAACTGAGTCTGATACTTCCTTTGGAAGGATTTTTAGTTCCCTTTGAGCCATAGATGCCAAGTTGAGTCATCTGTAGCCCAAATGTCCTGCACTATTATGATTCTTGCTACTTTTCTGAAACTTAAAGAAGCACATCCCAATGCTAACTTCTATAATCTCCAATTTTATCATTTATTAACAAGCTGAGTAGAACTATGCTTAAAAACATATCCCTCTATTGGGTGTTTCGAAGAGACCCTTTGAATTACCAATCTGTTCAAGCTGAGTTGCTTCACCCCTTTTCTACTCTACTCCTTCATTTCATCTCTTTACACTAGTGAAAAGGAGAAGCCAGCTTGAAGCTCATGACCTACAGACAGCAGAATTGCCCCTTCTTTCTGACTACCACACATCTCTAAACATTAGAATCCGGCACATTTATTAACTAGAACATTAGATACAGGTAAGCTTACTACCTTGAATAAGATTCAGTGTAGCTGAAATAAAACTGTCTCGATTTCATCTTTAAAAATACTCAGCAGAAATTGTTACAAAATAATAACTCATTTATTATTAGTGTGTCTTGGATGTACAATTTATTAGTAATTTATTTAATGCTTGCAACAGAATTTCTAACTACTGAAAGCAACCTTCTCTCCTTAGCACAAGTTATTTACTGAAGGAAGTTCAAGAAGTGGGAGCTGAACAGAAATCAAGATTGACGTTTCTAGTTCCACAGTCCATGGTCTTCATGATATTAGTTTTAACATAGAGGTCTGATACTGTATTGTTTGGAACTGTGGTGTATATAATGCTCACCAAAAGCAGGCTCAGAGTAGAGAATTTCTTGGCTGATGTAACTGTGACGTCTCAAGGCAACACTGGCTTTAGAGATGGTGCTTTGCAGGCTCAAAGTCTGTGAAGTTGCTGCTTCTGCCCACCGGGCTCGACTCTCTTCCGTGTGTTGGCTTCATTCTAACCTGTCATGCCAGCTATACTTCACATTTTCCCCCAGGTGTGCCTCACCTGTGATGCCAGCTGTCCCTGACAGCCTCTCAAGTTCATGTTTTTCAAGTAGATCTCTCTCTTGGCTTTCTTCTCATTCCTGTTGGGGTCTTGAACATAGTGTCTAATTACTGATGGCAAGGGGATCAAAAGAGCTGACTGACCTAAGTCTACATAGCATGCTTTACCTCTGTAGACAGAGTATGCAATCCTTCCCAAAGGAGGCAGCTTACTACCTCCAAATTGTTAGCATTTGCACGAGAATAGCATTTGCAGTGACCAAATGACTTACATGAGCAAAATACAGTATGTCGTGTTATACAATTGAGAACTTCTTAAATTCCTTCTCCATTAGTATCAAATGCTGCCCACTTCCTTAAAAAGAAACCAAACTGTAATGCATTCATGTAACTGGGAGAATTGGTTCCTTTTCTAAGTACTCTTGGGATTATGTTGCTCTGGAAGTTTCATATGAGGCAATATTACTAGTCTGAGTTGAAGCTTGGCTTTTACCCACGTGGAAGGAGGAATGTGGATGTGCAGCAGTTGGGAAGGAGGTGTAAAGGATGCTTAGCTTGATTGAGAAAGGTTAATTACATGTGAAATGAGGCTGGGATTCAGAGGATGTTTGCTCTAGATTCTGTGTAATGTTATATTAACACTGGGATTTTCTTTATTCTATTAACAAAATAAACTCATTTTGTTTGGTTTCATTTTACAGTTGCTTTAATCCCACTGAACATTTATAACTATTATTTAATTTTACTAAGCATTTGTGGATAGTAAAATACCTATAGAATTAAGCAACTGCAGGATATTAAAGACATCCGGTTCTTACAGAGATTTGATCTGCTAATTAGCCACACCAATTTCATGGATCATTGCATCTCACTTAAAATGTATTGTTATACGTTTATAATCTTTCCGTAATGAGCTTTTATTGAGTGCACAGGCCAACTTCTGTGTGATATACAAGAGAATCTCCCTTCCCCCGTCTAAATAATATGTTCACAGCCTAACACATTACGATAATATTCTATGGAAAATGGTCCTCGTGGCATTATTAAATGGCATATTAGGATCACAATAGCAGATACAAACATACAAGGAAGGAAGAGCAAGAGTGTGCTCAGAGGAGCTCAACAAAATAGGCAGGTAGAGGGGAGAAAATGTCTGCTAGTATTGATAGTCCATATAAAGTTCTAGAGAACTCACATGAAAACCGAGCTTCCTTTCATTATCAAGTGCATTTCAGCATTCCTGTTACTTAAATGGAGTAAGTTAAACTTTTGTGCCTCTTCAGCAGAAATACTCATTTTCCAAAACAAACTACTGACTTTTAAAAATATATATTTTAAAGCTTTAGACTAGTTACAGCTTTAAAAAGAGACGTCAGGTTGAAGTGACTGACAATGAATTGGCGGTGTTAGAGTTTCTTTACGCTTTGAGCTCTTGGAAAATTGACAGCCAGGAAACAGCCACTGCACTTCTGTGTCTGAAGAAATGACTTCCCGCAGAAAAACACTCTTCCCTGTCTAACAGACCCGCAAGGAACCCTTGCACACATCGCAGAGACAGGCAAGGACTTTCCAGATTGTTACTCACTGTTTCATCAGCCATGAAACTGATTCATTCCACTGACCAGTTTTGGCAAATTACCTACTAACTAGACTTTGACCAAATAGTAGCCAAGCTCCTTTCCCTTATGCGGGACTCTGAACCTGGGTTCAACCTTGAGCATTGGAACTTTGACCATGAAATCTAACAGCCATGGCCAACATTTAGCCTGCGAGTATCCTCCCTATAATAGAAAAGACATTTCTTTTTAACCTCATCATTAAGACACTTTTATATCTTCTGGGTGGAACATATAACAATTGATAATCTCTTCTCATATCATAACATATCCCTTTTCCTACTGCAATAATCCTTCATATTGATGTTCATTCTTCACACATAATATTGTGTAGGGAGCAGAGAAAGCCTGGGGTGAGTGAAGTCCCGAGTGAATCTCAGAGGAATTGTGTGGTGATATTTTGTCTATGTACCCCGAATAAAGTTTATCTGAGGATCAGAGGAAAAATCCAGACACTATAGTAAACATAGAGATCAGGCAATGGTAGCACACACCTTTAATCCTATCACTTGGAAGGCAGAGATTCGTCTGGATCTCTGTGAGTTTAAGGCCACATTGGGAACAGAGCCAGGCACAGTGGTACATACCTTTAATCCCAGCATAAAAGTCTGAAGGTTTGTATAGACAGACAGGAAGTGACAGAGCTGAACAGGAAGAGGAAGTGATATAATTGGATGGAGAGAGAAAATGAGATGGCAGAACAGAAAGGCATACAGGCGTGGGTATACAAAAAGTAGGTATCTTTTGCTGAGGATCTCCAAATGGTGAGAATGTGTCTGGCTTCTTTCTGCTTTTCTGATCTCTCTTGATTTTAATCCCAATATCTGGCTCCATTTTTTTTTTAAATAAGACTGTTTAGCAATTTTTCAGAAGGATAGGGGATCAACTGTAAATGTTGACATCAGTGTGTACAGAAAATGTACACCATAGTTTTCTTTAAGAATTCAAACTGAGCAAGCCATAGAGGGCAAGCTAGTAAACAGCACTCCTCAGTGATCTGTGCTCCAGTGCCTCCAGGTTCCTGATTTCCTTTCAGTGATGGACTGTTACCTGGAAATGTAACCCTTTCCTCCCCAAACTACTTTTGGTCACGGAATTTATACACTAATAGAAACCTAACTAACACAGATAGTTAAAAGTGAAGAGACAACCAACCCAAGCTAGTGGGAACTCATGAACTTTAGACCAACAGCTGTGGAGCCTCCATGGGGCTGGACTAGGCCCCCTGCATAAGCAAGACAGTTGTGTAGCTTGATCTGCTTAAGGAGGTCCCTAGCAGTAGGATCAGGATCCATCCCTGGTGCATGAGCTGGCTTTTTGGAGCTCATTACCTATGGTGGGACACCTTGCACAGCCTTGATGCTTAGACCAGGCTCTGCAGACTCCCCATGGGAGGCCTTACCTCTTTGGAGGAGGAAAGCAGGGATGTGCTGCAAGGGTAATGCTGGGGGAGGGCAGGAGGATGGAAGAGAGAAGGATCTGTGGTTGGTATATAAAATGAATAAAAATTTCTTAATAAAGAAAAAAATGGAATACAAAAATAGTGTTGTGCATTCTGTAACGTTTTGGTGGAATATTCTGTGGAGGACTGTTAAATCCATTTGATCTATAAAGTTAGTTAGCTTTGGTGATGTTTTTTGCTAGAATACCTATGTATTGATTAGAATTGAGTATTAAATTCACCCATTACTATGTTGATGTCAGTCTATACCTTTACATCCCATAGTGTTTGTTTCATAAAATTAAGTGTGCTGGTGCCCAGTGCATGCATACATAGAATTAAAATTCCCTCTTGGTGGATTATCCCCTTAATCAACATTAAGTGGCTTTCTTTATCTCTTCTAAATGATTTTAGTTTGAAGTGTATCTTGTCACATTAGTGTTAGTGTTGCTACACCTGCTTGCTTGTTTGGCCCATTTATTTGGAATACATTTTGCTATCCTTTAACAGGGCAATGTGTTTATCTTTGCTAGTGAGATACATTTATTGTAGGCAAGAAGCGGATGCATCCTGTTAGGGTAATTAAATCTGCTAGTCTGTGTCTTTTTGTTGCATAATCGAGACCAGTAACATTCATCATTATTTAAAAAAATATGTATTCATATCTTCCGGGGTTTTTTGTTGTTGTTTTAGAGTGTTTGGTACTTTTCTAGTCTTTTGCTTAAATTCTGCTTCAGTGTGTTTAATTTTTTCTCATGGTTTCATGTATATGTTCAATTTCCCTTCAATGTATGGGATTCCTTCAAGGATGTTATGTAGTGCTGGCTTAGTCATCAGAAATTCTCAAAGTTGCTTTTTTTTTAGGAAAGTTTTTTTTTTTTTCCAGCCATGAAGGGTGGCTTTAGCTTTATTGGATATAGTGCTCCCAGTTTGTAGTTATACCCTTCAGTGATGGAAATACATTTCCATGTCCTCCTGGCTTTTATTTTTTCTCGAGAAATTTACTGTTATTCTGAGAGTGGTGCCTTTTATATGACTTGGAGCTTCTCTCTTGAAATTTTCCGTATTCTTTCTTCGTTATGTATCCTTAGTGTTTAATGATCATATGATATGGGAAGAATGTTCTTTTTTTCAGGGGGGGTCTTATCTGCTCAGTGTTCTAAATGTCTCCCACATCTGGATGTTCACACTCATCTCTTTCCCAAGATTTGGGGAAATTTCTTCGGTGATTTTTATTTAACATGTTTTCTATGCCTTTAGTTTAATTTTTCCATCTTCCACACCCACAATTCATGCCTTTTTACCTTGTAGTGATGTGCTACAAATTTCGTGTTCTGCTTGTACTGTATTATTATTTCATGTTCATCATTATCTTAATGTTGTAGTTTATCTAACTTGTCTTCGAGCCCCAATAGTCTGCCTAGCACCTGATCTACTTCACTAATGAGATTTGTCAATGACTTTTTTAAAAGTTTAACTTACTGAGCTTTTTATTTTCAAATTTTTAACATTTTTACTTATTTAATTTTTTTCATATTTTGTATTGACATCTTTAATTCAGTTAGCTGTTTGTTTTCTCTTTTAAAGAGTTTACTCATTACCTATTTGATTTTTTTGAACATTATTTAACTATCCTTTTGAGTTCTTTATTTAGCATTTCATCTAATTCATTCTCATTGGAGTCTTTCATTGTGGAATTAATACTTTTCATAGGAGCCTTATTTCCTTGATTTTTTTTATACTTCCTGTATTTGTACGTTGGGACTTACACATCTGGGATTAGGTTGCTATTTGGATTTTTTTCTTTCTTTTCATTGTTTAAAAAAATGAAATTAAAATGAAATTGCCTACTTCACTTTTCTTCTTGCAGCAGCACCTCCTGTGCCTTTCCTTAGTCCCTATCAAATTTATGGTCTCTTTTTCATTGTTATTGTTACATACGTACATATACACATACGTAAAACTATACATATCTGTGTAAAAGTATTTGAGTACAACTTTTTTTATGTGCTTGATTTCAGAACTGACCAATTGGTGTTGGAGACCAGTTAGTGGGGAGGGATCATCCTGAAGAAGACTATTTCTCCTACTTCTGGATTCCTTAGTTACTGTAGTCCTTAGTTTAGGAAGGGAGCCCTGTGAGGTTTCCACTTGTATCTGTACATCTATTGGTGTTACTGGTGTTGTATCCTTTCAATGGAAGCTTTTGCAGTGTTTAAGTTGGACTAGGTTGTAGGTTCCAAGTGAGGACTGCACATGGAGATTAGTAACTAATTCCTAAGTCCATGTATTCACGTCACCAAGCTCTATCTCTAGTGCTTTCTAAGAAAAGGAACCCCAATCAATAGATAAGAAAATACAGTAATAATCAATTAAAAACAATCACAAATTCAAGTCCAATAATTTTGGGGGAAGTAAACAATGATAGTGTGTTGTGATATTGTGTTCCCCAAAATATTGTGTACCCTAATAAACTTATCTGGAAGATCAGAGAACAGAACAGCCACTAGATAGACATAGAGTCCAGAAAATGGTGGCACACATGCCTTTAATCATAGCCTTCTGGAGGCAGAGATCCATCCGGATTTCTGTGAGTTTAAAGTCACACTGGAAACAGCCAGGTATGGTGACTCACACCTTTTATCTGAGGAAGTGAGTCTTTAATCCCAGGAAATGATGGCAGAAAGCAAAGAGGTATATAAGGCATGAGGTCCAGGCACTTAGAGCTGGTTAAGCTTTTAGGCTTTGAGCAGCACAGTTCAGCTGAGATCCATTTGGATGAGGACTCAGAGGCTTCCAGTCTGAGGAAACAGGATCAGCTGAGGAATTGGCAAGGTGAGGCTCTGGCTTGTTCTGCTTCTCTGATCTTCCAGCATTCACCCCAATACCCAGCTCCAGGTTTGTTTTTATTAATAAGACCTTCTAGGATTCCTGTTACAATAGTGTGATCTGAAGTAACATATTCATTGCTAAGGGTATGTGTGGAAAGGAAATAAGCGAAGTAGGAGATAGAGTCCAGGTCCTAACTATCTTGTAACTCTCTCTGTAGATCAAGTTGGCCTTGAACTCAAAGAGATCCACCCTCCTCCTCTTGAGTGCTGGAATTAAAGGCATGTACCACCACACCCAGCCAATACTCTTTTTGAATAAAAATCTTTCCTTGTCTAAGTCTGAATTTATTTTTTATTGCTACTACAATTATTTAAGCATTCCTAAAATATCTACAATAATTTATTTGCAAGTGAAAAAAGCTCCTAATGTTTACTTTCTCATCTTAACAAAAATTTAGTAATGTATTTCTAATGATTCTCATGCTAACAATGAAGTTATTAACAGAAAAATAGAACATACATTTTATTATTAAATAATTCCTCATTACCACAAACTAAATGTCTCATCCTTATAATTGTCTTTCTGAGTTTGTTTGCTTAATGAGCCACCATTTTTCTTCTTCAGCTACCATGCTGAAAAATCTGTTGTCATCATCTTTCTTCAGCTTATTCTCCACCAGTAGTTAGACAATCAGTGAAGGAGACCTCTAACTCACATTTCCTCTCTTATTTTCAGATGTCTCCCTTTCCATTCTGCAGTTACCATCCTATCCAAGTTGTCTGAGCGACTTCATGCCAGTGATACTGTGGTGCTTGCGTGGTCTCTGTTTCAACGACACTTCTCTTCCTTCCTCGGGGATAATTAACATGGGTCTGAAGAAAAATAGGGCAGCATGTCTGGAGAACAGCATGGCTTTGAAGTCTGGAGTCCAAACAGGAGTTGTTTTTAGATTTCCCGAAAGATTTGGGAAAAAGACTGTGAGAGGAAATTTTGAGAAAACCCTGAACCTTCTATGCAGTAAGGGCGGGGGGGGGGGGGGGGGGGGCGGGGGGGGGGAGCGTTGAGTGGCAAATGAAGAGAAGACAAAGAAAAATAATCTTCTGCAGATTGATATTAAAGTCTAGAAGTTTAGAATTGTGAATGTGATGTCAAGGTGGATATGTAGCCTTCCATCTGTTCCTTGTCCTCATTGATTTGTTCAAGCACTGAGTGTTGCCTTTGCTGGGTACCGGGGGAGCTAGTGCTTTTTTGTTGTTGTTGTTGGGGACTGGGTGATCTAGTTGGATGATTCAGTAGAAAAGGCAGCATTTTTATGGGCTGGCAGACTTTGTTTTTCTCAGGCTGGAGCCCTACTCATGAAGCCATTTGCTCCGAGAGAATAAGCCCAACTTCTCAGTTTGGCCAAATTCCCTGGAATTAGCATGGCTCCAGGATTTGAGGCCAACTTTAGTGGCTCTCTCTTCTCCCCAGCATTCTCCCAGGTGAGAGTCTCATTGTGGTGAGAAGGCCAATCAGGTTCTGAGGAAAACTTCCAGCATCATTGAAAGCACATTTTCCAGCCCTCATATTTTTGATCACACCATTCCCTTTTCTTGAAGACCATCCCTTCTTAAGTGTATATTTCCTACTGTATTTTAAACTATTTTCAAGCATGAAATATAATTTATGGTGAATTTGTTGGGGAGGGAGCATTCACCTTCTAGCATAGTAGAGTTATGTTGGGAAATAAGTTAAATGTTTCTTCATCAATACAAATATATAAGTATGCATATAATAATGTTTGGGAAACTATATGCAGATATGTGGTTACCTGTCAGAAAATAATGAGCTAGAATGTTCACCTTTCTGGTTGTTAGAGATGATTATGTGACTGTTTTGACTAACCAGATGGAAGTGAAAAGTAATTCAAGCTTCTGGGTGGTCCTGTGAGTGAAAAGAGGGATAGACAGGCCTGATATCTCTTCCTCTATTCCCATTGCCTAGCATGATAGTTACTTGAGGGAACGATCTGGAGCAACCATGATAGCCATGATGTAGAAGCTGTACATTGCAGGAGGCAGAGGTAACTTTTCAGGAATGTACTGCTTGTGCTTAGGCTACTACTGGGAAAAGATAATCTTCTTAAGCTCTGTTATTTTGGCATTTATGACAGAGCATGCATTATATACTAATATTTTCTCAATAAATCCTCCTTGAATGAATGAATGAGGGACTGTCACTGAACTTAACCTGTTTCATTTTTAGTATGCTTGAAGATCTTGGAATTGTATAGCTGTCCAAATAACTGGGCAGAAGGTTAGAACTTAGAAATACTTAGACTCTTTTCATAGATAGTTATTGATTTGAATATTGAAATAGTTATCAATATACATACCATATCAGATTTTAAATGAATAGTCCTAGATTTCATAGAATATCAAGTGATGTAGCAACCTCTGCCTCACATTTTAACATACCCCAAATGGAAAAACTCCAGTCACACTTATGCCTTTGGATGGTGCATGCTCTTGCACACTCACCAGCCTGAGCTATTTCTTAAGTGTTCATGAGTTTGTGACCCTACCATGAGGTGCTCCCATAAAGAGATTTTTACTACTGATGAACACACACCACCACCACACACACATACACTATCGAAACAGCCGAAGTGAAACTTTTACTGGAATTGCCTTCTCTTACGAGCTCTTTCAGGTCAGGAGCTAATTACCCTTTGCCCTTTGTCCTTTCCATTCACACTGGTGAAAACACACTCCCAAGCTGTTTTCTTCCCTCTAATCTAATTGAAGGCAGACATAGGGGCATCCTGCATGGGTTACTCTCTCTGTGCAGGTCTCAGTATGAATAACCCTTCCATACAGGCACAGACTTTCTCTCTGTTCTTTTCAAAACGTTTTCCTGGAAGCCATGTTGCTTGTTTCTATACACAACAAATAGAGCCCATTAATAATAAGAATCCAATACCAGTTGTCATAATTGGTAGGAAGTAATCTCACCCTTTGCAACCAAATAAACTACTCTGAAAAAAATCAGCATGTTATTTGATTTATGATTTATTTCTTTGTATGACAAATACTTACATTCCAGTAATAAAGTATTGCTGGAAATCAGTTTTTAAAAATAACTGCAATTTTAAAATTGTAAATAATTAAATAAAAGATGGCTTGCCTTCCAAAAGAGAAGTAGAAAGGAGGTATGAAAATTGCATGTACTACACAGATGTCTAAAATTTTACTTCATAAAAATTAAAATACTAATATGTAGATGATTAGTTGAGGAAATGTGAGATACTTTAAAATGGTGAAAAGTTAAAAGAAAACTTACAGTTAAAAAATAAGACTTACTGTGAAATATATAACTATATTATAAAACAATACTATAGGTAGTATATTTTTATATAGAAAAATATATTTCTTTATATGTGCATATGTATTTACAGAAGCTGTGTGAACAGAATGGACAAAGTGAAGGAGGTCAATGAGATCTAAGAACGTGAGACAGAAAACAAAGAAAAATGTAACATTTAATTAAATACTTTTTCATTGCTTCTTTTTCTGAGTTCCATATATTGCTTGTTAAATTGTAAAAAGTAATTAAAACTAGATACAAGTTATAACTTTGACTCCAAACTTTATTCTTTAGAGTAGACTATATTCTTATTACAGCAAAACCAAAATGTATCATACACAAAAATAACAGAAAAATATTTTTGTTTTAAAGGCGAGAAAACAACTTAGATAGCCAATTTAATGACATTAACTTTAACAAAGCTACAAAGTGTAATGTTGTGCAGTCATTAAAATCCATGATTACAAAGAGCACATGATATCATGGGAATATTTGAGATGTTCTAGCAAGTGAAAAAGGGAGAATGCCAGTTCTTAAAAGTTTCGGACCCTCCCTGAGTCCTGAGAGGAGGAAATTCAGTACATATATTCTATTTAGGGCTGAGCGTTCTGCAGGCAGACTTATTCTTTAGCATGCAAGAGATTAGACATTGATATGTTTTAGCCAACTTTGAACTTACCACCAAATATACCTATGAAGGACTGGACAGTCAGCAGAACTTTGAATGTATGTTCAAATCAGACAGCTGCATCATTTCTGCACACATAAGTCATTATGAGCTGCCATATAAAGAGCCTCACTTTTTTTTTTTTTAGCGGAGTGGGCACTCCATGTTCCTGGGGAATGTGCTTAGCAATGGTGAACTGCACCTTCCCTTTAATCAAAGATACCATCCCTCCAAACTGTCAAATAGCTTTCTGTCATACTAGGACATGCTTAGTTGGCCCTGCTTGCTTGTTTGCCCATTCCTTTGTTTAACTTCATCTGAGACTTAACCAGTCTCTTTTCCCAGGAGTCCTCGCCTTTCCCTACTTTGTATTAGAACCCTTATTTTTGTTGGATGTTCTTATTCTGCTGGTTGATAATTCAGTGAAACTGGATGATGCTTTGGAGAATCTTTGATGAGAGGCAAGCTCTGCAGCCTTGGTCTTCTCATACCTCATGGTCTGTGCCCATATGGGACTTATAACTTGCTGTCTACCCACAGAATTCAGAGCTTTTGGCTATTGGTAATGTATTTTTTTCTCTAAGCATTCCTTTTATTATTGTCTTTTCTTCATAGCTATGTATTTATTTGGGTATTTTTTGCAACATAAGCTAGGGGTGGAGTCATAATTCCAAATAATGGGATTACAGATTCATCAGGAGAACATATCCACCTGCAGGCATCTCTGTTTGTGCTCCCGTGAGAAAACTCTGTGAATAACCAGGTGGCTAAATATTCAGGAATTTTTATTTTTATAACCATATCCAATTTCAGTTTATACCAAGATGTCTAAATCACATTCTCAGTTTAGATATGAAATTTTAATGTCAATTGTACATTCAAAATGATTAGTATGATTATTAAGAATCTTTTGGTACTTATAAAAGTTACCATATTAATTTCTTTGACACTTCATATTCTATCATTTGCTGATCTTTATTCTTTTTTTTCAGGTGTATTAAACTATTCATATGTTAAAAATATAAAGACCCATTCTGGGACTCATGAATATTATTGAGTGTTAACTAAATTAATTAAATACTTTGCTGCTTCTGGTTGATAAGCAATAATTTTGTTTACATCCATATTAAATACATAACTCAATGCTATCCTGGCTTATCACCTAGGAAGTTCTGGATGTCTGCCAAAGAAGGAGTGTCTCATTCTGCCCCACCATGAAGGTGTAGAGCAGCAAATCCTTATAGCTCACAACAGACCAGAGAAGAAGATCCTTCCAGAAACAATGTCCTTAGCTTTAATATCACAACATGATGCTGTCTAAGTAAGTGAGCTGTGCTTATTGCTACTTTAAAAAGTAAAAAGGTACATGTACCAATGGATTTGGAATCCATGTAAGAGATTCACAGCTTACTCTTCAATACATAAAGTAAAAGCACTTCTGGATTCAGTGAACAACAAGGCTGCTCTGTGTTGACCGTCCAACCAGGAGACATTCTCCATTAGTGCAATATGTTCTTGCTTTTTGTTCGGTTTTCTGCATAGCTCACATTTGCAATTTAAAAGAAAGAAAAAGAAGAAAACAAACAACGAGGATCTTAGTAGATGATTTACATATTAGTATAAATTATGTATAAGAGACTTTTTGAGGAGGCAAAACCAATGAGTGTCAAGTCAATGGAAATCCATGCTTCTAGAGTCATGTTAGTACAGACACGGTACCCCTGGTTACTTGGGCTCTTGTCTTTGCATAAAGGTGAGGTGAAAGCATTTGTAAGACACAATGAAGGAATGTAAGTAGAAAATAAGCTGTAGATATTTTTAAGCCTCTAGGGCAGTTTTAAGACAGAATGTTAAGCTTTTGTGTTATTCAAAACCATGTACTATTTATAAGCATAATATTAGATATATGTTACTGAATTCAGTTTTTCCTACAGAAATGTGTTCCTAATGCCTGATTCAAAAGTCTTTTCAGATGCAAAGATGGAAAAGAGGCTTTTTTCCCTTTCAGTAAAATCATTAATATATTCAAGGTTTAACTTTCCTTTCACAAGTGTTTCTGAGTATACCATATGGCACCAGTTAGATTTGAAGGTTTTCATTTGCTTTTTAAAAATCTGAGTGAAGTTTCCTTTCATAAGCTCATACATACTGGTTATTTTTTAATAAGCATAAAGCTTCTATATAACACCAAATGCATGATTTAACAGGAAGGAATAAAAAATACATGGCGATGTAATAATTGGCTCACTTAGTTAAGATCTCCTTTGAAGCTCACTCATTAGGGACAGCAGTCATTAGTTTATTAGCACAAGTTGGGGGTGGTGCTATTTTTCCCACCACAAGTGCTGGAATATGTATAACAAATTATAAAATACCTGTGCTCTTCTCAGCACCCCCTCCCCAGATCTATGTTCCCAGAGAGTAGCAAGCTTACCCCTGCCCACAACGTTGTGATGGAAATATTAATATACTGGAGCAGTTGTATGGAGCATCGTTCTATGGACAAGAAGGGTGTTTGTAGCCTGCCTTGGCTTATGACTTCCACTCACCCCCAGGGGAGGAAAACACTAAACTTCTGTACTTTCATTAGCGCTTGCCTATGAAAATATGGTTAAAGACCATACTGTAGATGATTTGTACATTTGAATGTGCTTGCTAAAGTTTTCATTAGCAAGTTCTGTTAACTGGAATGAAGGAAAAATAATTTTAAACCAAGACATTATTAGAGCAATCTTTAGGAGATGTAAGCTGACTCTATATGAATTGTGAGCTGCTCTTTCTTAGGTCTTACGTTTTTTTGATGGAGGTAGTATGTTAACCTACTCTAGATCAAATTGCTCATCTAAACAGTTTCCTTTTCAAGTTCTAAAGTCCTAATTTTTTTAACTCCAATTTATGTTGATTTCTAAAAATATTCTGTTGTTCTCTGTGGGAGTTTACTTGTTGTTTTTCTGTACATTTTCTCAGTGGAGTTATTGGAAAAAGATTGCATCATTCCATAAAAATAAATGAGCCCTGGGTATGCAAGGGAAAACTATTAATATGTGATTCCTTAGTATTAGGGACACAATTCCCTTAAGAATTACGTGATTCCAAAGCTGACATTTAAAGGGATGAGTGGCACAATGCTCACCTGATATTTCTAATTTTGTCCACCCGTATAGTCCACAAATATTAATTGGGCATTTGGCATCACTTGAAATTCTATGACTGACAAACAACCTTCAATTCACATTCCCAAGAAACTAACAGTCCACATATAAATGAGATATTTACCATGATAAGCAGTATTCTAAGGAGAACTATACAGAGTTGCAGCAGCAAACATAAGCCCCTCAAAAGACAAAACGTAGAAGGCACATGGGAAGATCAGCAGGAGCTTTCCTAGCAGAGTAAGGGTAAACTTCATTGTGGAGACCCAACACAACACAAAGAAGGGGCTCCACACAGCTGATGTAGATTGGGTACCAGTGGGGTAGACCAGCAAGACCCAAAGGGAGAAGAAAGTACAAAGATTTAGTCTTTCTTTGTTGTTTTTATGTACTTCATCTTGATCTAACCAGTCATAGAAAGTTTTAATTATGAAGACTGAAATGTAGGTCAACAGCAGTGACACAATTAGAAGAAATTTTGGCAGGAATTTAGGTTAAAAGAAATAAACGTGTATGAGGAATTTAAGGAGCTAGGCAAGTACCTCAATTGGTATAGTACCATTTTCCCATGCTCACAACATCAAGTTTGAGCCCCAGTACCACATATGCTAGGCATGGTTGTATACAACTGCCATCCTAGCACTTGGGAGGTGGAGGCAGGAGGACCAGAAGTTCAAAGTTGTTCTGGGTGCTATATAGTGAGTTAGAGGCCAGCCTAGAATACATGAACCCCTGCTTCAAAAGCCAAAACAAACAAAAGAAGCAACTTATAGGATTTAAATGACAAAAGATTTATTTTTACTCATGGTTTTAAGTTAGTTTATCATGGTAGAGAAGGCAATGTGAGGTTCATGGTGGTAGGACTGTGTGGAGGACACTATGCACATCACAGTGGACCTGGAAGCATAGAGAGCAGACCACAACCAATGCTTAGAATATAGCCTATCAAGGCCTGCTGCTAGTGATCTACTTCTGCTAACTAGGTACCATCCTCTCAAGGTTTCAAACAGTACCACTAGCTAGAGAACAATGGTTTAAAACAAGATACTTGGAGATACTGCAAGTTTAAATTGCATAAAAGGGAACCTAAATTACTAATGACAGTTTAGAAATGGAGACATGTAGAAGGAAGAACGGAAAGGACATGTCAGTATGATGTCAGGTAATGATGCTGTTTTTAGGATGACTCTCATTCTGGCCTGAGAGATGAGTAGGTGGTAGCATTCATCTCTAAATTGGGATATATACGGTCAGAATCAGGTTCAGGTTAGGGAGAAAATGGGAACATGTGGAAAAGGAATTAGGTATTCCCATCCATCTCCTGTGACCATGCAAGGCTTCCAGGGGAGGGATTGGGACACAACCACCCACACAATCTTTGACCTACAGTCTGTTTTGCCCGTGGGATGCACTGGGGTAAGGGTGGTGCAGAGATTGTGGGAGTAGCCAACCAATGACTGGTCCAGCCTGAGAGTGAGCCCACCCCTGACACTGCATGGAGTGCTAGGACCCAGAGGCTGGATGGTACAAAGACCTAGGATAGAACCAAACATAACTGGAGAAAAAATGTCAATGTAATAGTGCCTAACAATGTTCTACTATCCTCATAGATTGGTGACTACCCCAATTGTCATCAGAGAGGCTTCATCCAGCAACTGAGGGAAACAGATACAGAGATCCACAGCCAAACATTAGACAAAGTTCTGGAAATCCTGTGAAAGAGGGGGATGAAGGATTGTAGGAGCCAAAGGGACATTAGAAGAAAACCAACAGAAACTGTAGCATGAATCTTAAAAGGTCTTATTAATAAAAACACTCTAGGAGCGAGGTAGTGGGGTGAACGCTGAAAGATCAGAGAAACAGAACAAGTCAAAGCTAACCTCACATCACCAATTCCTCAGCTGATCTTGTATCCTCAAACTGGAAGCCTCCGTGTCCTCATCCAAATGGATCTCAGCTGAACTGCTGCTAAAAGCCTAAAAGCTTAACTAGGCTCTGTTCCTGGTCCTCATGCCTTATATACCTTTCTGCTTTCTGCCATCACTTCCTGGGATTAAAGGCATGTGTCACCATGCCTGGCTGTTTCCAGTGTGGCTTTGAACTCACAGAGATCCGGATCCTCTGGAATGCTAGGATTAAAGGTGTGTGCATCACCATTTCTGGCCTCTATGTCTATCTAGTGGCTGTTCTGTTCTCTGACTCCAGATAAGTTTATTGGGGTGCACAATATATTGGGGAACACAATATCACCACAAGAAACAACTAACCTGGGATCATAGGCGCTCACAGAGTCTGAACCTACAGCCAGGTAACCTGCATGGGACAGACCTAGGCCCTCTACATACATGTGACAGTTGTGTAGCTTGGTCTACTTGTCGTAGCAGTGGGAGGAGGAGCTATCCCTAATGCTTTGGCTAACTTTGGGGAACCTATTCCTCATACTAGATTGCCTTCCCCAGCCTTAAATCAAAGGGAAGTGTTTTGACTTACTGCAACTTCATATGCCATGTTTGGTTGATACCCATGGGAGACTTGCACTTTTCTGAACAGAAACAGAGATTGGGATGGAGTGGGAGGAGCAACACAGGGGAGGTGGGAGGAGGGACTGGAAGGAGAGGAAGGAGGGGACACTGTGGTTGAGATCTAAAATAAATAAATAAACTTAATCCCCCCTACCTCAAAGAATTAGGTTGAGTTTAGGCTGATTCTAGTAAAATCTATAGCTTGAGAATCAGTGAGGTGGAATAGTAAGCTCCAAAGCAAGGAGAAAGGGCAAATATTTAAATGTTCACTGGGCATTTATATGGATGATTTTAAGGAAAAAAATCCTTAGTAGTAAACAGAAATGCCATTCGAAAAAGCATGTGAGACTGAAATACCTAAGGCTAGGTAGAGTGAGAGGAAAGAAGAGCCTCAGGTGGAACTGAACAGTGGAAAGACGGGAGGGCCGAGGAGAAAAGAAATACAGATGTGACGAAGAGCGTTGTGGAAGTGGCCATCAGGTAGAATTTAAGACAGGAAAAGTTGTCAATTGCATTAAGTGTATAGGTCGAGGTTGACATTATAAAACTGCTGTTAATTGTCATTGGTGGTCTAGGGGGGAAGGGTTTCATTTGACTAAGGAGAAAAATTCAGCCTAGGGGCCACTGAAGAGTGAATGGGGCATTTCAAGAAGTTTGAAGATCAAAATGATAAGGATTTAAAATACTAAGTTGGTTTATTGAACCATAAAGTATGGTCAATGAGTTCTGTATTTCTGGGGAAAAATAAGTTTAAGTGTGGGAAGAAATGAGAAGATGTCCAGACAACCCACAGGATTTCCAAGAAGGAAAGAATTTCTTGTTCAATTTACTGAAGTATTTATTTGAAATTAAGAAGTGGGTGATTTTATGAACTCTAACAAAATGACTGCTAGTGGTAAGGTCACGTGACAAGGGAATCAGGACAGAGTCAAGATGAAAGGGGGGCACTGAAAGATTAATGACCTAAAATAAGAACCATAGGAGAGTTAAAGAACTAGAGTCAGCATATTGATAAGGACATTGTCAGCAGCCCCAAGCTGAGGAACTCCTGACAAGAAACTCAGCACATTAATGACAACATCACTAACGTTTACTATCCTGAGACTCAGGACACAGCTCTACAGATTGAACTTTCTACCTCAACGCAGTTCCCATTTCAGCCCTGGAACATCCTCAGCCCCACTGTGCCTAGGTGTGTGTGCACAGTCTCCACTCCCCTATAGAGACTACTGTCCTCACTGCTCCCATTATGGAAATCTGTAGCTGTTGGGGCTAGTCTAGTTTCCTTTTTTGTCCATTTCCACATCTCCCCCACCTATCCTGATCTAGCAGATACAATAGGTGCCAGAGACAGAGCTGAGATGCTTCCGTTTAAGGTATTAGAAGTACTTGTGTTTTCTTTGAGGTGAAGGTCTAGAATTGATTGCCATGGACACAATTGACCAAAACCAAGTCGAAACAAACAAATGAAACCAGAGGTATATGAATTGAAAGGTTGAGAATTGAAAGTGTGAAGCTGTCTTCTAAAACAATGAGGTAACTCCTAGGCATTGTCCTTTGTGGAAATCCAATAGTGAAATAGACAAATAACTTTGATAAGAAGCAAACAAACACAAAAGTAGCTGTGCTTTGAAACGTCTATATCTGTCCAATAAAGGCTTTTTTTGCTTGTGGTTCATTACTTTCATGTTGAGGGCAGCATTTCTTTTATGCTAGTAACACATTCTGAGCACTGATGAACCTCTCCAGTGATTTTTCAGTAAATTGAAGAGGCTAAAATGTAATCTCTGGTGTTTTGGTTCAGAGTATGGATTCCTAACCGTGCAGGTTCCCAGTGGCCCAAGTTCACCCAGGAGCCACAAGTAATTTCCCTCCCAAGTCTTTGGTATGCAGTGTCTTTTAAAATTTTTTCAAAGCTCCTCTTAACAGTAATCAAGACTTGATAGAAACCAGTTATTCACTGAGACTGCAGTCAGCAAATAAAAAGACATTGTTTTGAAACCATTATTAACCAGTTTGGACAACAGGACTCTAACTTAGTATGTGGAATTCCTTAGTGCAGAGATGGACTCGATGAAATTAAGCCATGTGACTCTCAGCCTACGCCCTGCCATCTGGGTAGCTCCAATGGTTGTGTGCCTTGTTAAGCTTTATTAAGTTTGCACCAACACAGCATTTCAACCTCTAAACACAGGAAAAGCAACAAACAGGTGGAGATCAACAAACACGGCAGGGAGATTTTTAAATTACTAATCAGATGGAAGAAATGTTTACAAAGAGCAGGCAAGGAAATGGAGTGCCAACTGTTGTAGCCACAAGCGTGAGAAGGTGAGAATGGATGGCAGCCTGCCCAGGAAACCTCAGGCCCTGTGAATTAAGCACACTACCACAAACAGAAATGCTGGTGTGGGCACACCCACACCCATAGAGAAATAATGGCAGATTTTAAAAAGAGATCTGTGCAAAAGCCTTCAGGGTTTGGCTGGGGAACTTCCATACCATTGGTTGATGTTTAGAAGAAAACTTTGTAAGACTGTTCACTAAGGTATAGTGAGTTGGAGGTCAGTTGGAGAGAGCTCAATGGTTAAGAACACTCACTGCCATTGAGAGGACCCAAGTTGGGTTCCCAGCACCCACATGGTGGGTTGCTTACAACTATCATTAATTTCAGTTTCAGAAGATCTGTGCCCTCTTCTGGCCTTTGTGGGACTCAGGCATAAGTGCAGTACATTTACATACAACCAGGCAAAAACACTCATACACATAAAACAAAAATGAATAAATCTTTAATAAACAGATATAACGAGTATGAGAGGGTTTTTTTTTAAATCATAAAGGTAAATGGTAAAGTCATGTTTCCTCCACTAAATGATCAAGTGCCCAGTTTGATCTTACCCAGTTTCCTTATCTCTCTTAAACTACTACCTTGTCACATTAAAACCGGAGGAAAGACAGTCCGTGTATACACACCTATGAATGGACTTGAACTAGGGCCTCCTAAGGCAGAATAGATGCTGGCAATTTTCAATTAACATGCTCCTGGCTATTCTTACAGAGGTGAAATGGAATTTCAATGCAGTTTAAATTTTCAGTTTCTCTTACCTGAGAATGGTGAACACTTTTTTCAATTGTCTTTTGATCATTTGCATTTTTTCTTCTGGGAATTGTTCTATTCATTTGGCACATCTATTGATTGGATGATTTTTCTTTTGATGTTTGATTTTTTGAGTTATTGATACATTCTGACTAATACCCTCTCAAATATGTACTTGGCCAAGGTTTTCTCCCGCTCTCTAGGTTGATAACTTTTCTCAGGGTACAATAGCTACTGTATTCATTTGCCTTTCTCAATTTCAATTTCCACTCTGGCTTAGAATGTTAATTTCTTATTGTCTTGTCGAACATTTATTGCTTTTCAGGAAAATTCAGGTATGTCTGTCCTCTTTACATCTTTTAGCTATAGAACTGGAAAGGAGAGGGGTTGGTCCAATTAGCTAAGCAATTTTCATTGGGAACAAAGAAAAATATTTTATTTTGTACATGTAAGATACTAAATCCATGTTATAAAGGCAGGTAGAGATCTTGACTGAGAGAGTGG